>NW_019741974.1:2695956-2714602 GCF_002891405.2 Cryptotermes secundus | reverse complement strand
ATAAAAGTTGGAGGCGCCGGGTATCGATCCCGGTACCTCTCGCATGCTAAGCGAGCGCTCTACCATCTGAGCTACGCCCCCCATACGTAAATATCAGATTGAACAACTAATTCAAGGAACAGATCGACAGAAACCTGTTTTCATGCATACAAGTTGGGCAGGTGGAAAGAAAGAAAGTAGTATGTACCTACAGGCTATTGTAGCAGTACACCGAACTTCGCTACGGCATTCAGCACGTCGGAACNACCTAAAGCCACTTAACCATGTGCAAGATTAGATCGTGGTCTTACATTGGGAAATGTGGTAGCTGGTAACCACCTACCAGACTACATAACCCAGAAGACCACATTAGTAATTTCACAGCCATGAATACCTTAAATGACAAGTTGTATAAATTTACAGGTTATATGGCGGAAATGTTATTACCGCTGGAATCGGAGTCATGAAGAAAACAATTGCAACTAAGTCGACTAGAATCACATCAATTAATCAAACAACCAATCGATCGGCCAATTTCGGAATGTATAAACAGTGCCTCTAATATGACAGGGGGCGCTCGAATTTGTAACATAACAAGAAGTTCTGGGAAGAACTAGTCGTCTACTTTCCAGAGAAAAAGAGAGAAAAGAGGAAGTTTTAGGATGTAGTGACAGACACTACCTTCAGATGTAGTGAACTTGATACGACACGGACCGCAAGGAAAACAATGGGTAATAAGTTCTTCGATTGTTGCATGTGTATTCTTTGCCGTGGGAACGTGTTTACAGAGTCGTTGCCTAGAAACGACAGGGAGGGACACACGCACACAGGAAGTTGATTTAATAAGCCTCTTTCTTCTTCTTCTTCTTCTTTTTTTCAAAATAAGGAATGTAATCTAGAAATCGGATATAAATTAAGTAATGATTTATAAATAAATCTTGCTCGATGATCTGTACTTCAGGGGTATCAAAATACTGGTCGACAGTAGCATGCATCCCCTGAAATCGATAATTCTACACCGCACTTCTTTTCATAAAATAGCGTTTGTCGGTAATCTTATGATCGGTTTAACCTCAGATATGTACATGTGAAACACATGACTTTTGGAAAGTTTGCTGGGACGCATGAATTGTGTGTGGGTATGCACAACTGCACAAACTGGCTAAAGAGCAGTGATTAAATAGAAACTATACGGAGTAATACCTCCCTCTCTCCATAAAGCAGCGTAAAACCATTTGCTTACTTATGCAAAATTCTTTATTAGGGCTATTTTACATGTATTGTACATGTATTGCAGCTTCCAAATTGCAGGCTCTTATTGAGTTCAGAGTGTTTAGCCTATTTCAGACAGATATTAAAAAATAGACATCTCAACTATATAAATGAAGAATATGT
This sequence comes from Cryptotermes secundus, assembly GCF_002891405.2. Taxonomy (NCBI): domain Eukaryota; kingdom Metazoa; phylum Arthropoda; class Insecta; order Blattodea; family Kalotermitidae; genus Cryptotermes; species Cryptotermes secundus. Next base: position 2,713,228 of record NW_019741974.1, on the reverse strand, counting down.
ACATAAAAAATTAATTTCATAACACAATCATCGAATATACGAGTATCTATCGACAGTTTAACAATTTAACTTCGTACTCTCGAAATCCAAGTTTCGATTCTCGGTGTGAAAAATAATTACCCCGACCTACTGCTCGTCGTCCCTTTACGCAGTGTTTTAAAAAGGTGATTTTCGGTGGCTACTCTGTCATTAAGAATTCATCATTCACAATAACTGTCTCATTTGACCCTACTAAGAAGAGAAATTCGCCGGTCACGGTAGCCCAGTGGTCTAAGGCATGTACTGTCTTCGCTCGCTTATAAATCTGGATCGTGTGTTCTGATCCCACTCAGAGCATGGATGTTTAGTTTGTGTGTGTGCGTTTTTCTGTGTTTGTGTACAGGTAGAGGCCTTGCGACGAGCTGATCACCCGCCCAAGGAGTCCTACCGAATGTGTAAGATCTAGAAAAACCGAAGCGAACGGAGAAGTTCATGGAGGTAGGCCTAGGCCCACTGGGCCTGTAGTGCCAAGGGAAAAAAAAAGAAGAGAAATTCACTAAATAACACAAGAAACGAACAAAAACAACCAAATAAAGCAATTATTGTATCGTCATGTTGATTAATTTTTCTTATCCCTTAAAGCTTGAAATTAATCGAAATAATATTTCATATTTTCGTTCCGTTCTCACAGAAAACATATTCCACCTTAATTAAAAAAAAACAACAGATTAATTCTGTTTAGGCGACTGATCTCTGCTTATTCTGAGAATCATATGGAACACTTTGATGCACTTTTTGGCCAAATGCAGATTTTTTCAACGTTAAAGCAAGTGGTGCCGACATGTACTGTCTTCGTTCGCTCGGAGGCCGTGATTGTGGGTTCGAATTCGACACAAAACATGCATGTTTGGTATATGAATATGTTTATTCTGAGTTTGTGTTATCCTGTGTCTAGGTAGAGGCCTTGCGACCAGCTGATCACTAGTACAAGGGGTCCTGCTACCTGTGTATAGATTAAGAAACTGAAGTGAAACGAAGCTTTTCACGGATGCTCTATGCTCCAATGGGAGTAACAGGAATACGTATATATAAAAAAAAGTGGTGCATACAGTAACTGTCTTTCAGATGGTTATAATGATACTGGGGTATTAAAATCCAGGAACTATGTATTTTTCCCGTGTAACCCCCTGATGTACATAGCGTACTCTTAATACACGGTTATTCATTAGTCCGTGAAACATTTAAAAAAATTCACAACAAATACCGTATTTACGCATGTATAGGCCGCACATTTTTTGCCAAAAAATTCAAGAGGAAAACTGGGGTGCGGCTTATATTCGAAATATTCGAAATCACACTTCATTTAAAAAAAATTATATTCATAATTAGTAACACAGGGTGTTCTACTCCTGAAATAATATACCAAGAAAATTATTTTTTCTATAATTTCTGTCTGAAAATTGTGCTGCGGCCTATACACGCACGCGGCCTGTACATGCGTAAATACGGTATTCTACGCATCGGATCATGGTAATTCTTACGCCTATAGAGAATGAATCTCTCCAAGTTTTTTTTAAAGCCTCCATTGCCTGCTAATCTCAGGATCTTCGCAACCGTATCACTGCTGCTGTGGCTCTGACCAACCGTGATATGCTGACACGGGTGTGGGACGAAATGGATTATCGCATAGATGTCTGCCGTATCAGCAAATGTGAACACATTGAGCATCTGTGAACTATGTAGAACAAACTTGGTGAGTTTATCTCTATTTCAGTGTAATAAAATTTGGTATCTGTTGCATAGTATATTTATTGTAATTTTTCAAAATGTTTCACGGACTTATGAATAACCCTGTAAGTGTCGTCTTAGACAGGCCATCGGCTATGCTGAACGTGAGCCGCTGTCCATCGGGTAGAAGGAGCTCCACTTCTTGGAGTTGGAAGTATCAAGCATCATGCCGGCCACTTATTTACGTTTGGTGTCGATATGTGTGAAGCACGAAGCTTTAGGCCTCATGGCGAGTTGCTTACGTATCGAGACAACTAGAACCTTCAACAGCACTGCTCCACGTGATGCAATTATTTGCATTTTCCTGTTACTTCGCATAAGTAAGGCACAAATACTTTCCTCAGTTAAGACAGATACATGACTGGAAACTAGGGGGCACGCGTAAGCGTAGTTGGTTGAGGCGCTATGCTACAAACCGCATGGTCGCAGGTTCTATCCCCGATGAGACCATTGGATTCTTTCAATTTACCAAATAATTCCATCAGCAATACGGCTCTGGGGTCGACTTAACCTCTAACAGAAATGGGTACCGGGTGTTTTCCTAGGGGGTAAAAGACGGCAGACCCGTAAGCCTGACAACCTCACCGCCATCTGTTAGCCGATTGTCTAGGAGATGTGGGAGCCTCGACGTCTCATAACTCCGTTGGCCTTCACGGCCTGTTACAGGGATAGCTTTATCTTTTATATTTTACGTGACCGGAAAATATCTTGGGGCAAAATCAGAAGACATTCGCATTCATGTGGGAAAATGCATTTGTTTTCCGCAAGTGGCAGCACTATACAAGTGTCATTGTCCTGCGTGCTGCTCCAGTCACATTTGTTAAATATGTGACTATTTTAGTGCGCATGCAGCACGTCCCTGAAGAGCGCATATATTTGTGTGGCATAGGCTGTTAGCCCCTATTACATGCAAACCACTTTAAATCCAAATTTTAGCTGGCAGCAAACCAAATGATGTAACGATTCTTAACAAGGTTAACGAACCAAACGTTAAATCCCATAACTTAATTTTATTTTATATTTACAGAGAACATGCATCGTTTCAGGACAATAAAAATGAAACAGTAATTAGTTCCACTCTGTGACATTCATAACGCACTTATAACCAGAATAATCTCTCTCTGTATAAAGCTCTCAGGGTGGTTGTCCCTTTCAGCTGTAGCAATCCAGACTAATGATTCAGCTTGCTTAAGGTGCTATATAGATTAATTTTTAATATATAATGCCGCCATTAACCTATATAATGCTCTTTTCATGTATCATATAGAACATTCACTCCATAATAAAGCGCTTATAAATTGCACAAGCTTCTAGGATCCAACATTTTTTAGGAGCCAGGCAAAAAATTACTGCATTTTTTCTGTACCTGCCATTATCGTACTGTCATGTCCTTTCCTTCTTTTTATTTGGCAGGCACGACGGATTTACTGATTGCGAGTGGATTTAAATACACTTGAGCCCCTCTATCTGAACTAATAATATTAATTTTACGAATTCAGCCTCAACGCAACAGGATATGAACAATAAAAATAACCTTTATCTGGAAGTACTAAAAAAAGTAAAACTACCCCTGTAACAGGCCGTGAAGGCCCATAGGGTTGTAAGACGTTGAGGGTCCAACATTTTCTTTAGACAATCGGCTCAAAGATGGCGGTAAGGTTGTCAGCCCTACGCGCCGGCCGAGCTTTAGTCCCCAGGAAAATTATTTATTTAATTCCTGGTACTCATTTCTGTTAGACGCTGAGTCGACCCCAGGGCCATAGTGCGGCTGGAAGGATTAGGTCAATTGCAAAAACCAATGACCTCATCGGGTCTTGAACCCGCGACCTTCCGGCTTGTAGCATAGTGCCTGAACCAACTACGCTACTGCGTGCAAGTATTAGTGTTCAATATATCGAATTACATCAACATCTTCTAAATTCAGGTCATTCCTGTTGACAGTCTTTAAATTATTTATGATTCTTGCCTATAATGACGACCTACATTTGTTTCAAGCAATATTCACAAAAATAGACCTCCCTCACAAGAGCCTATAAGTGTCAACAATACTGAAACACACAGAGTACCTTGCTTAACGGAGGAAAGTTGTCGCTCCTGCAGACAACTTTGTCCAGCAGATGCACAAAAGGTAACTTCTAACAAATACTTTTTGCTTCTTAATTCTCTCCAGTCCCTTACTTCCCCTTATCTCTCGTCATCGCCCCATTTTATTGTCGTCCTTTGTATGAACTTACTCAAATGAGATCTGAATTACTCTGCTTCTCGCTTGTATAGTGCCCAGCAATCAGACCTACTGCAGTCCTACATGCTGTTCTAAAGCACTCCCTTAGCTCTTGAATATTTGGGAGTTCTGTAAAATTTGAGGTTTTCGCGGCGGTGACTATGAAGAAAGCAGTCTTCTGAGATGTGGTGCCGTGTAGATATTGTGTTAAACGACGTTTCGGAGGAACATATCGCCTCCATCTTCATGGTAGAATTCTCTTCTTTCTTCTACTCTGAAGATTTGGGCGATATGTTCCTCCGAAACGTCGGTTAACACAATATCTACATGGCGCCACATCTCAGAAGACTGCTTTCTTCATTTGGAAGCTTGTTGTGACAGGTGAATCATGAAAGTGACCGGTTAGGAGCTGAACAGTGACGTATTCTGAAGTAGCAGCAGATCTTCGAATTTGAGATGTTCTTGTTATAGCGGCTGAAGGACCAAACCCCTCTTGGGATTATAAGGAAAGAGGTGTAATGGGTTAGGAAGGAAAGGGGCCCATATACGTACGAGTCTAGCTTGCGAGTCCGAATCGGCTCGGCTTCCAATGAGCCAAACTCATCCGTGTGTGGGTCGAAAAGTTGGGAATCAGCTCATGCGTTTGTGGTGAAATTAATCCGATCCCGGTTTCCGAGTCAAGCTCGCCGAGCCGGACTCGGCAGCCAGACTCGTACGTGTAGTTAGTTAGTTAGTTAGTTAGTTATTTAGAGAGGGTGGGTTTCCCCATGCACCGCGACCAGTTTGATCTATTGTGCTTCCCTCTATGATATTCTACCAGTCTCTTTACCCTACCGATAAATGGTGCGTACCATCAGTCCCGCCGAGCAAGCGAGTTCGGCCACTTGCTTAGCGGTGTCTATAATGCTTCCCCCATCTATCAGAGGCCCTAGAGACTATTGTTGGGCGGGAAACATCCTGGAATTTGGCTCAGTGATCCCCTTTGGGGATATGAGGTTCTTTTACGTGCCGTAAAGTTACGACACGGGACACACAACTTAAAGTCCCTCCCGGAGGACTTGTTCCCTGAAATTTTCCGCCCTTAAAAATTCGACGACCTCCGCCGGGTATTTGAACCCGCGTACCACGAGTCATGAGGTGGGAACGTTACCTCTAGACTACGGAGGCCGCTCTCGTACGTGTATGGGCCCCCTTAAGGCTGCTTTTCTCTTTTACAGCATCGGCTGTTGGTCTAGTTATTAATATGCTTGTGTTTCCCGCCGTGGTCAATGTCTGCCACATTTCGATGGTGCAGATGTTAGTGGATTTTGCCTATGCTGAAATGTGTTGTATATTTTTTTAGCTATTTATTGAAATTTTGTCTTCACCATCAAGTTCAACACGATCAAATGTATTGATGAATTACGCTGGAATAAAATGACGGCGTGAAAGGTGGGACACTTTTATTACTTGGGCTGCGACATGACTTACAACTCTTATAAGGTAGGCTTGCTTGCTCGTAGATACATATTTACAGATTTACGGAATTATGGCGGTCCCAGTTTCAATATATATCGTTGCGAAAACTCGTATTTAATTGGAGATGGTAGAAGAGCGAAGCAGCAGAAATACAATTTCCAAGACTTGTTTCTGAACATAACCGTTTTGACCACACAGGCCGGTGTAAGAATACAATATACGGTAAACCAGAAAATCCGTGACAAACCTATTGTCACGTGTTGGGTGTATAACGCGACAAATAACTTCACGCCTTATTTGATATAGCGAATTTTATTCCACACTCGCTCATACAATCACACAATTTACAGATTCACAACTACTGCTATCTGCAGTATTACAAATACTAGACTGCAAATTCTAGACTACAACTGACTGGTTAACTCGTAACTAACTTGAATAGTCTTCGCTGCTCCTTATTTAGCCCCGTTACGGACAACACAGAAAACAATTATGTAATAGGCACCACTGTTGTCTGACGCCGTGTTTGCCAACAGCCTAGCAACGCTGTTGGGAGTTCTTTACTGTTGAGTAGCAACGGCGGCATCCCGTGTTACGTCACCGCTGGGGAGGGAGGTGGTGTCCCCCATAGAGCAACACGTCACAGTATATATGGCCCACACATTACTAATTGATCCAGATTTCAGCAACATATTGTCACGTATAAAGGACTTGCGTGACGAATATTAACGGGTTTGGGATTTGGATCTTCTTAGTGGACTCTTTTCTTTCAGGCTATCCTACGAAAATTTTGTATGTACTTTTCTCTCATGCGTGCCACATATCCTGCCCATCTAATTATGTCTGAATGTGATCATTGAGAAAATAACATATGACGAGCAGTACAAGTTATGTTCCCCATTATACAGTTTTTTCTATCGTCCTATGATACTATCCCGCTTATGTTAAAATATTTCCATCAGCATCCTGTTCTAAAACACCCTACATATTGTAACGTGTTTACGTTACTGAAGACGCCGTAGAGATGGTTAATTGGTTTATTTAACAATCTACAAATAACGGCTACAATTAATTATCACAATATTACGGGTTTCCACCCTTTACAAACCCAACAACAAAATCTCTTAACACTATCTTCAAGAGTCTTCGCGTGTTAATAACGCGGGAGCTATACAAGTCTCCCTGAATTACACACTCCAGATATAACTGGTTATCACTGGTTATCGCACACGCGTCTGTAGCTCGTAACTTGCGAACTGAGAACTCGTTGGTAACGCACTGACTGGCTGACTGTCACAGTACAACTGACTCTGAATAGCCTTCGCTGCTCCTTATGTAGCCTTGATCGGACAATACAGAAAACGGCCACGTAATAAGCACCCTTGTTGCCTGGCGCTGTGTTGCTAGCAACGCTAGCGGTAGTAACCGCTGTTACTACCGTCGTCTCTCGCAATCCTGTTGCGTCACCGTTACGTTACCGTGCGGAGGAGGGGGAGGGGAGCGCTGACTCACCCGCCACGTCACTGCTGGTGGGGGGGTTCTTCTTTGCCTAACATGTCACAATATAAACTCCCTTGATGTTTTAAGTTTTATGTACATAAAAATCATCGTAAATTTCAGTTTCGTACATTTACATGTTTTCATATACCAGGTGAACAGAAAAAACGTTCTGAACCAAACCAAGCAGTCACCCCGTGAACTTCAGTTCTTAATTTCCTCGTGTATCGAAATCACCCTCCAAGCCTTCTCTTACTTACTGGATTCGCCCAAATTCACCGGACGTTTTGTTGGGACTGACCCCGTCTCAAGACACGGACAGTGCAGGAAGTGACATCACCTTAGCATTTACCGCAGTCAGGTTCTCATTCCGACGAAATTCTCGACTATCAATGTTTTTCTTATGTTCGAAGATTCATTATAACTCATCTGTGAGCTCTCGAATTAAATCACGAACGAAGCAGAACACCACTATAATTAAAATGTTCTTGGAAGTTTAAAACTCGCCTTCAAGAATCACCTCAAAGAAATCCTCCCTCAGAGGAAACTAATGGCAAGTACTCCGGCCTGGCTAAAGCGATTTTGTCCCTGTTCTTAATTGAGCCCGAGATATGAAGATGTATCGAAGAATACAGGTATAGCTCCATGCGTTCTTAACCTCAGCACTGGAAGGAGGGGATCGGTAAGCTTCAAGAGCCGGCTGTTCCTACCCCAAGGAAAAATCCACCATACACGATGTGGTCCGTACTGAAATGTTATAAACATGGGACAAAGTCAGTTTAGTCAGATCTGTACGGGAGTCGGACTTGAGTCAAAGTCATTGTTGGAGCCGTTACCAGGAAACGCCTAGAAACAGACTGAGAACACTAGACTCTGTGCTCTAGTGAACTGTAAATTGTTAAAATAGCGAAATCAGAATATGTGTCGTGATTGTTAAAAGTAATAGAGATCAAAGCAAAATTCCAACTCGCAACTCCAGCATGTGTGTGACCCATGTTCGTTCCACTTTCTAACCAAGAGATCCCGGGTCACGTGTAAAGCAGGAAAGATAAAAAAGCAGTTTCGAACAAACCCACAAAACCTACTTTCCTACTCTATAGTATTATAGACCTACAGACAAATTACTCTTATTGTTGTTATTTTATTTCAATACTGTGAAGGACTATTATCTGCTTACAGATCCTGTACATGCCTGCTTCTCTGGACTTGGTCACAAAGATTTGCGCCGCCGACGTGTATATAAATATTGACCTACAAACCAAAATTCACTACGTTTTAGGCATGGTTAGTATGTTTCTCGGCACCAAATTTTGACTCATTGATTGTGGATACCGAATTGAAAAATAAAGACACTTTTCACAGTGCCGCGATATTTCATACTTTACAAAAACCTGCCAAAACCAAAGATACATTTTTTTTTCCTTGGCACTATAGCCCCAGTGGGCCTAGGCCTACCTCCATGAACTTCTCCGTTCACTTCAGTTTTTCTTGATCTTACACGTTCGGTAGGAATCCTTGGGCGGGTGATCAGCTCGTCGTAAGGCCTCTACCTGTACACAAACACAGAAAAACGCACACACACAAACTAAACATCTATGCCCTGAGTGGGATTCGAAGCCATGATCCTGGCTTCCTAGCGAGCGAAGACAGTGCGCGCCTTAGACCGCTCGGCTACCGTGACCGGCAAAGATACATATATTTCTCAAAATTATAACATTACACAATAAATCATGGCTCAATGACAACAGGCCGGAGCTTCGCTCCAAACTCATAATTTCTCGCGAGCAACACGTGATTACCGATTCTAATTACTTAGAATATTCATTGTGCCGTAGGCCTCTGAAGTGGTTACCAAGTTTAGATGCAATAGGAGAGACAAACACACACACGGACGGAGAGCGGTGGTCTCACAAGCCAACATTCTTCCCCTAAGAAAGGCAAGTGGGATTAAGAAGGTACAAATTGGTTTTAAGTTGAAGACCTCTTTAAGTAAAGTCTTCTGGAAAGAGTTGTAGCCTACACTGCGAAGCTTGGCATGGAAAATGAATCACCGATTGTCTACTTCAATTTCAATAAAGGATCTTAAAAACTGCCTCATAACGACGATCCTGGTTGGGTCAAGGGCGAATTTGTGTGCGATTAGTGATGGTCAATGTGGCAGTGTGATAGCTTCTCACCAACTACTTCTGTTTCCCCTGCGTTTTCTCATTCCATGAAATGCTCCACTTCCCCAAGCTTCAGTCAGGATCCCGCACAGTGGACAATCTACCGCGTAAATATGAAGCAACCAAATCGCACACCGCAAGAAGAACAAGATAGATAATAAAAACCACAGGACTCTTTAGATATTCATACTTGAATTGTTATTGTGAAGTTTTAATTTTAACACCTGGAGACATTAAATTGCTACATTTGAGTCTTGGGAATGAATGGGCTTTCATATAAATGGAGCCCGAAAAAAAAATGTGGAGACGCCAGGTATCGACCCTGGTACCTCTCGCATGCTAAGCGAGCGCTCTACCATCTGAGCTACGCCCCCTTCTTGGAGATCGATATGTTTCATTATGATATCATTAATTATTCAGCAAAGTTATGTACTTTTTTTTTAATCCCCTTTATTGACAATCAGATACTACAATCTTTTAGTCAATTTGCTGGCTTGTGTACAATTAGTTAAGAATTGTACACTTCAGTGGCTTGAGTGGGTCTCTATTTACTCAACAATGAAATTTTCTTGGCATCATGTAGGGTCTACAACATAAAGCAGCGGAGTCCCAGTTAACATAACTGTAACAACACAATACAGTCGGGAGCAGCCGGAATCATTGGTTAATCCGAATGACCAAGTTTCCTGACACCCTGCTCTTGTGACCATGGGTTCGAACCCAGCTGTATTACTTTAATCTGTACTTCTTCATGGGGTTGCAGACGAGATCAGGCGAACAAGTAAACAAATAATAAGTAAGTCTATATTGTGACGTGCTGCGTTATGCAGGATACCCCTCCTCCCACCAGCGGTGACGTGGCCAAGGGGTGCCGCGGTTGCTATGCAGCCGTAAACAACTCCCGACAGCGTTGCCAGTAACACCTGCAAACACGGCGCCAGACAACAGTGGTGCCTATTACGTGGCTGTTTTCTGTGTCGTCCGGAACGAGGCTAAATAAGGAGCAGCGAAGACTATTCACAGTTATTTACGAGTTACGAGTGGGCCAGGAAAGAGTATGCAGTCTAATATTTGTAATACTGCAGATAGCAGTAATTGTAGATCTGTAAATTGTGTGATTGAAAGAGCGAATGTGCAATAAATTCGCTATATCAAATAAGGCGTGACATTATTTGTCGCGTTATACACCCAACACGTGACAATAGTGTGACGTGTTGCGCTATGCAGGACATCCCTCCCCCCGCCAGCGGTAACGTAACACCATCAGAGCGCTCGTTACTAGGGTAACAGGCGAGTCAACACTCCTTCCCCTACCCCGCCTCTCCCCGCGGTGACGTAACACGGGATGCCGCCGTTGCTACACAGCAGGAAACAACTCCCGACAGCGTTGCTAGCAACACGGCGCCAGACAACAGTGGTGCCTATTACGTGGCTGTTTTCTGTGTTGTCCGGAACAACGCTAAATAAGGAGCAGCGAAGACTATTCACAGTTAGTTCACGAGTTACAGTTCTCGAGTTCTCAAGTTCTCGAATTTACGAGATAGTTACGAGTTAGCCAGGCAGTGAACCCTTCAGTTGTAGTCTAGCATTTGCAGTCTAGTATTGTACTGTACTATTGTACTATTGTACTGCCGATGGCAGTAATTGTCAGATTGTAATTTGGGTGATTGTAAGAGCGAATGTGAAATAAATTCGCTATATCAAATACGGCGTGAAATTACTTGTCGCGTTATACACCCAACACGTGACAATATATACTGGTACGTTATGAGAACATTGATGGAAGTGACTCAGGTCCGTGTGTAATGACTTTCTGATTTTATTCTTGTCGAATAATTGGGTTCTATTATGACGCATTTTTACATGTGTTTACGTATACAGAATATTTTTCTCTGCAGTAGCAAAATTAATTTAGATTAGGACCTGGAGAGTGTAGGCAATTTGTATCTTGAAATGAAGCGATTAAATGCTTTTGTATGACCTGCTCCAGTTCCAAATAACCACATCCGTCACTGGACAGCTGAGAATGCAGAGCTGGTGGCGGATGTCCTGGGGCATTCTTGCTTACAAACAAAGTATGTACAATACGTGTCACGACTTTCGACACAGTTGAAGATGGTTGGTTATCATTACACTCAGCTTCCATATACGCGGGGATACAGTTTCCGGTACCTATCCGACAGGCTTCTGCGTCAGTCCCCGGTATAGTATGGCGATTGAAGCGGACAGAAAAATCCCTGTTCTTGCCTGGAACCGAAACCAGCTCGCCTATCCCATAACTAACCACTTTGCTGACTCAGCTACCTTGTAGCTTCTTTCTAAATCCTTTAAAACACCCCTTTCTGGCTTTGCACACTGGCCTAGCTAATTACAACATATCTTTCCAGTTCTATCAAGGCCGCGCCATAGCTCAAGCGGTTAGTCGCTGGCTTCCCACCGCGGCGGCCCGGGTTCGATCCCGGATCTTGTGAAGTGGGATTTGTGGTTGACAAAGTGGCGCTGGGGCGGGTTTTCTGCCAATCTTCATTCCACCAAATTCTCCATCATCATAATCACCCGGGGGAGGTTACAATAGGCCAATCAGTGGCCACCGTGCCGAGTGGACCCAGTTGGACTCCACCCCCACTAAGCGAATTCCTTTTATATCAGAACTGCTGTAGCCAGTATGCTTCGAATTCTTCCGAACTATCATTAACACTGAGGGTTATGCCGCGCCATAGCTCAAGCGGTTAATCGCTGGCTTCCCACTGCGGGGCCCGGGTTCGATCGCAGGTCTGATCAAGTGGGATTTGTGATTGACAAAGTGGCGCTGGGGCGGGTTTTCTCCGAGTACTTCGGTTTCCCTTGCCAATCTTCATTCCACCAATTGCCCCACAATCACCCTCACCTATCATCTAGGGCTGGTACAATAGGCCAGAAATGGCCGCAGTACAAGGGGCTTAGTCCCACCCCACTAACATTAAAAAACACAGAGGTTTTAAGTGCAGGGCAATATCCGTACCGCCTACAGGACTGCATAAGGATACAAAGTTTGCCAAAACATACCCGTTACCGATTTATCGTGCATAGTACAGAACCAAGTGTGCTCAGTGGCCCATGAAATGCAATGTGAGGGCACACATTCAGAGCAAGGATCAGACCAGGGAGCGTCCCATAGACATGAAAGTCCATGAATTACAACGGGAGGAACAGCCTGCCGCGGTTCGACCAATAATTCTCTTCCATCTTTTCCTTTTACATGCAGTTACGAAATTATTATAGCGTATGTCACGATACGACTGTACCTCTACAGAAATCATTAGAAATTAGCCTGCCATTTGACACCATACAAATACAGAGTTGAAAACCTCGTTACGTAAAGTAAGAAACGAACAAACAAAGAAAACTAATTTATTTGTAGCTTCAATATGCATCATATTCATTCATTCATGAGTAATCTGTCAGACGACAGGTCCACAGCCTCTTCCAAAACAGTTCCTCCACTTAATGTGATCTTCTGTTTTTGGGAAGAGACTATCCAGGAAAAGTGATAATGTGGTAGTTTTTCCATTTGCTTTCCACATCGCAGTACAACAGCCGTTCAAACCACTCTGGTCACGCCTGTTGCTATACGAAATTGAACCATGTCGAGCATCAGTGTGGCTGGTTATGATTTTCTTCTTTCAATTATTATTAAGAAAATCATAACCAGTCAGTCTGAACGGAACTGTTTGATTTCTTCTTGATCTTAGTGTGACGGACCACAATGAAACAAATCAAATAAATCCTGACAACTGAAACAAGCTACACCTCATTTACGATTTGAAGTTTTCGCAACGGTTGTTTTGAAATGTTCTATCTTCTGCGATATATCGTCGTTGAAACACAATCGACGCTGCTCTGCTTACCGCAATCTTTTACGTTGGTTTCTTGCTTTCCTTATTCTCCTACCTTCACGGTGCAGGCGGCACGTTCTCCGAAACACTGTTGACTTTCAACAGACTTCATCGCTTTATATCCCAGGAGATAGATAGAACTATTCAAACTAGACCTCTTTTCGTGGGATTCCAAGCAATTCACAGATTTTCGAAAGAATTCTGCGTGGTTCTCTTTGGTTTCGGAATATTCAGATTCTAGTAGATGGCGCTCCCACGAGACGAGTTCTAGGGCCTCTTGCTTCCGGAACACACGTCCAGAAAACCTTGCTGCAAACTATGGAAGAGAACGATACGTTTGCAGAAGAAAACACAACAATAATAGATTTTAATAATAGTTCACTTCGATTCCAAGCGAAATACTAGAAAAAATAAAGAGGAACTAAACTGCAATTTTTTCTCGCTTTCTTCACAAATTTATTACACTGAATGTATAAAATTTAATAAATTAAGTTGGGCTCAATTCATCCGAGTCAGGGCATTTATGAGCGTAGTAATGAATTGTAGCTTTCTACATGACGCCGAAAGTTTTTTGACTCTCCTGAAGACAAAACGCTTTTCGGTGACATGAAATTAGTCATCGAGTCGAGAAGATGTGTGCAGGATCGGTAATATATACAAAATGAACCCGACAGGAAGAGCGCACATGAGATAAAAGGCCCACATTAGCGCAAAGACTGTATCATGGGGTAAGTAGTCTATTTTCTACTCTTTGTCAAAGAGAGATAATGCGTTAAAAGCAACTGATGTTCATTTTATGTTCCTGAATACGAGCCTTTGAACTGCTAAGTATTCCACCCTTATCGTCTCTTTTGCATTAGACGGCCGTAACGCTGGCACAGAATGAGGGCATTTGAGAACAAACTACTCCAGAAGATGAAGAAAGCAGTCTTCTGGGATTTGGCACCGTGTATATGTGGTGTTAACAGACGTTTCGGAGGAATGTATCGTCTCCATCTTCAGGGTAGAAGGAAAAATGTAAGAATCTACCCTGAAGATGGAGGCGATATGTTACTCCGAAACGTCTGTTAACACCACATATACACGGTGCCAAATTCCAGAAGACTGCTTTCTTCATAGTCACCACCGTGAAAACCTCAAATCTTACATACTCCAGAAGATATCTGGACACGTGACACATGAAGTAACCAAAGACTAGGTGTAGTTATGCCGGTCACGGTAGCCGAGCGGTCTAAGGAATGTACTGTCCTCGCTCGCTCGGAAGCCGGGATCGTGGGTGCGAATCCTACTCAGGACATGGAAGTTTAGTGTTTGTCTGTGTGCGTTTTTCTGTGTTTGTGTACAGGTAGAGGCCTTGCGACGAGCTGATCACCCGCCCAAGGAGTCCTACCGAGCGTGTAAGATCTAGTAAACCGAAGTGAAACGGAGAGTTTCATGGAGGTACACACACCTAGGCCCAAATTGGGGCTGTAGCGCCACAGGAAAATGAAAAAATGCGTAGTTATACAGTCACAACTTTACAAATTTTAATATTCAACTGGGACATGTAACATATCGGGGAAATACAAGAAAGAATATGGAAGTCTGTTCGAAAACTGTAAGGAAATAGATTACTTTGAAGGATGGATAATATTATAGCGGATCGTAGAGAAATAGAAAGAGCGGGCAGAATTAATTTGCCAATAATCTGATCTCTCTCTAATTTGAATGGTTTAATTAAAATTTACTCAAGTGTCATAGAGGCGGCTATTTCAGGACGGAACAGTATACGTCCACGTGTGTGTTGCAGTCGTTGAGGCAGAGACGTAATCATGGATTCTTTAAATTGATGAGAGTAGCCAGAGGTTCTATAGTAGCAAGAACAGTGGTTTCGCCCAAACAAGACTTATCAGCTAGAACAGTGTGTAAATCACCTCCACGACGTCAAATTTTCTACACATTCAGCGACGATTAAGAAACCGTGGTAATAGCAACAGTTCCTTCAATTCTATCTTGTTACGAATAGTTCTATCTTCTGGGATGTAGTCCACTAATAGCCAACTGACGTTTCGGAGGGACAGAGCACCTCAATCTTCAGGGTTTGTTCGCTATCTGATTTCACGTTTATTTATCGCTTGGCTTATTCTTAGACCCTGAAAATGGAGGCGCCATGTTTCTCTGAAACGTCGGTTGACTTTCAGCGGACTGCACAGCGTTATATCTCAGAAGACAGAACTTTTCATAACCATCTCTTCGGAACTTCAGTTCCTACTTATGTTACCCGCCAAGCTGCTACCTCGATACAATTCGCCGTTACTCATATTTTAAAAATGTATTCTTATTTTCAGAATGGGGAGCCGGGATAGCTCAGTCGGTATAGCGACTGGCTACGGGCTGGGCGACCAAGGGTTCGGAGTTCCGAGTCCCTGTAGGGTCAAGAACTTTCTCTTCTCCACGTCGTCCAGACCAGTTCTGGGGTCCACCCAGCTTCCTGTCCAATGGTTACCGGGGGCATTCTCCCCGGGGTTAAAGCGGCCGGGGTGTGAAAATGACCACACACCTCCAACTAGTGTCGAGGTCAAGAAAACATGGATCTATAGATCCATTCCCCCATACGTCTTCATGGCGTAGTGCGTGATTAGTTAAACATAACAGCTTTGCTTTACATTTTCAGAAGAGACATTTTAAATATTAATGTATCATTTTTCTGTAGCTCTAGACATTCATAACTTATCCTAAAATGGTACAGTGTGGAAATCTTCCTATTTCATGGTCACAATAAAGAAAAATTTGCAGTATAAACAAGTGTGAAAAATAACTACGAACAAGAAAGTACGAAGAGTGTTAATACCGTCAAATGCAGCTATTAACAAATACGAGTACATTACGAATTCCTTGACTACCACCTGTTATTCGCGCTGTGTACGTATTTCCATTTATGCAATCATTTCCACACAGACGTCAAAACGATGCTCGTGTTCCATTTTCCTTGGAACTTCAAGACAAAGTTAGAAGAAAAAGAGGAACATTTTTACTCTTCCTTATTAAAATTACAAAACATGTATGCAGAATTATACTGCACTAAAGCAAGTTTAATAATAATAATAAAAAAACAGCTAGTTCTTACGCTGTACCTGTCATGTCTCTAACGAATTCCAGAATCCCTCTGCAATATAAAATCGTGTTTGAGGTGTCAGGATAAGCGAACCTGCGGCGTTGCCGGGGTGACAGCTGGGCCATGCGTCACGCACGTGAACCATAAATCCATTATACATGAGCCAGTTGCAGTGACGTGAACCCAAGGGGCGTACCTAAAGCGATTAGAGGTACTGAGCTCGATATCCGGCGCCTCTGCCTATGTTTTTATGCCTTAACAAGACATCGGCTTAGCCATCAGACGACGTGCAGAGAAACGGCTATCCTTGCGGCCTAGACAGAAACTCCATCACTTGGCTTGCCTCTGCAAGACTATAACCATTTTTTTTTCTGTGGTGCTAGAGCCCCAATTTGGGCCTAGGTCTACCTCCATGAAACTCTCCGTTTCACTTCGGTTTACTAGATCTTACACATTCGGTAGGACTCCTTGGGCGAGTGATCAGCTCGTCGCAAGGCCTGTACAAGTAGACAAACACAGAAAAACGCACACAAACATCCATGCCCTGAGTGGGATTCGAACCTACGATCTCGGTTTCCGAGCGAGCGAAGACAGTGCATGCCTTAGACCGCTCGGCTACCGTGACCGGCCTATAAACTATTGAGGGGACTATAACTCATAAGAAACTCAAGAAATTCTGGATGGACAGAAGAAATTGCAGAAATTAAATTGGTAATGGCGGTAAGAAAGCTGCTTCCACAACCAGCATTGCGTTATCGGCCAAGGGGACGGTGAGACTGAGGTTGATCAAAATGGCGATGTAGACACCAAGAGTGTCTGAGTATTCACAGAACTAGACATTACAGACCTTACCGCCATCTGTGAGCCGGCTGTCTAGAAAATGTGGGAGCTTCGACGTCTCACACCCTATAGGCCTTCACGGCCTGTTACAGGGAAAGTTTTAACTTTTTATAGACATTACGGAAGGAAAACTACAAAGTTCACCATGATGATGATGATGACTACTGAAAACAGTGTGTCCTGTCATTTCATCATCATCATCAGTAATCTGTCAAGACGACAGGTCCACAGTCTCTTCCAAAACAATTCCTCCACTTAATGCGATCTAGAGCTTTCTCCTTCAAATGACAGTATCCTCTTCTGTCCCCAAGGTCATCCAGCATCTTCTTACGTCTTCTTCCTCGTCTTCTTGTCA
>NW_019741974.1:2684757-2695939 GCF_002891405.2 Cryptotermes secundus | reverse complement strand
TGGTCAGATAGTCAATAAGGAGTTCTATCGCGATGTTCTAAGGCGTTTGAGGGAGGACATGAGGAGAAAACGTCCAGAGAAATGGCGCACGAACGACTGGGTACTCCACCATGACAACCCACGACCGCGTACGGCTTACATTGTGCAGCCATTTTTGGCTAAAAACAAGATGGCAGTTGTTCCCCACCCACCGTACTCGCCAGACTTAGCTCCATGCGACTTCTTTCTCTTCCCGAAGATGAAAATCAAGTTGAAGGGGCGAAGATTTGATACAGTTGAGGAAATTCAAGCGGAAACGCAGACGGCACTAAACGCCCTAACAAAGAAAGACTTCCAGGATGCATTTGAAAAGTGGCAGAAACGCTGGGATCGGTGTATGCGCTCCCAAGGGGACTACTTTGAAGGTGACGGTGCAGAATAAGATCCGGGTAAGACGTTATACATATTATTAATATATTTCTGGAACTTTTGGATTGCACCACGTATTATCAAAAATCCCTCTATTTCTCACTTCAAAAAACGACCATTAATGAAGCTGATACACGAGAAAGCGTGGGGAAAGAAACTAATATCCAGATTTCATTGTGCATGAAGCATTTGTCGTGCAATTTCTTTCAGTGGTGTAGTCAGGTCATATGTCCATTTCTCTGTAATATTTGTGTCTTGCAGCATTGTTAAGCAAACATGCAGCTTCTTTCATGCCTTTATTAACAGTTTGCAAAGTGGATTCTGTATTTCAGCATCTTTTTGCAATTGTTCAGATTANACAGTGCATGCCTTAGACCGCTCGGCTACCGTGACCGGCCTATAAACTATTGAGGGGACTATAACTCATAAGAAACTCAAGAAATTCTGGATGGACAGAAGAAATTGCAGAAATTAAATTGGTAATGGCGGTAAGAAAGCTGCTTCCACAACCAGCATTGCGTTATCGGCCAAGGGGACGGTGAGACTGAGGTTGATCAAAATGGCGATGTAGACACCAAGAGTGTCTGAGTATTCACAGAACTAGACATTACAGACCTTACCGCCATCTGTGAGCCGGCTGTCTAGAAAATGTGGGAGCTTCGACGTCTCACACCCTATAGGCCTTCACGGCCTGTTACAGGGAAAGTTTTAACTTTTTATAGACATTACGGAAGGAAAACTACAAAGTTCACCATGATGATGATGATGACTACTGAAAACAGTGTGTCCTGNTGTTCATTAGTTTTGTCAGTGTTTTCAAACCACCTTCTCCCAGTCATTTATTACGCAAAATTTCCAATGGCGTTCTTTGCGGTTTATTAAGTTTACTTGCGGCCTCTATAAAAATTCAGCCAATGGCATTATGTAAAGTAAGCTTTAATGCCCATCAATATATATATTACTGAAAAACAGACGGATCGCATATATATGTGGTGCAATCCAAAAGTTCCCGAACTTTGAATTTTGCGCACNCATATTTTGCTATAATATGTATTGTTATTAAAAACAAAAACAAAATGTAAAAATATGGGTGTTTTAAGTTCGCCTAATGGGGAGGTTCCGCTTCACACAACACAGAAAGAAGTATATTTAGAGAAAACACGCAGTGAAATAACCTGTAGATAACTGAGGAAGTCTGCCAGTACAAATGTTAAGTGCCGACTCATCTCGTTGTTATGAAACAGACATATGACGGAAATTCTAATTCCACTTGTGGGAATCCTTAACATGTTACATGTCTGTAGAGAGAATCTAGCTCCGTAATGTACTGTCACTCTAGACGGGGTATGGATTGGTGAATTGGATTTATCGACCTCTCGGAACTACAATTAATTACAACATGTCGCTAACCTCCACAATTCACACATCACCACAGCAACCGCTAAAACATTTTCCAGCCTCCTATGTCTTCAAAAGCCTTTCCCTAACAATGGCTTCTAACAGTGGACATTCTTCAGCTTGCCGCGCTAACGTCATTACTGTCCCGGGAATATCCCGCGACTGAACCCTTGTTAATTGTCAACTCAACTATAGCGCCATCTCTTATCAGCCTCCCTTGTAGAGCGCGTCTTTACTAACTGGGTCCCAGGCTGGCGACTATTTCACAACCCCATAGTCCTCTTTTCATTGGCTGACTTTCAGCTGACAACTGGTCAGAGTCAGAGAGTCAAGAGTTACTTTACGACTGGCTGTTTACCGCCAATCAGTTCGTCTTGGCAACAGGCCCCTTGAGGACCACGACCAGAGATTTTTTTTTTTCCAACTGAACTCTTGCGGTAATAGTCCTTATGTGACATCCTCTCTGACGAGAAGTTGGGTCTGTCTCTTATGAATACATTCGACCTTTCGTCAAGTGTATATTTCGCACATACCTCCTAGTCTTCTTTCATAGGCTGGCTTTCAGCTGACAACTTAACTGGTCTACTTATATGTCTTCGTGAAAACTCCTTGGCGCGGACAACATCGAAAACACCGTTTTTCTATTGTTACATCCATGTTCATTTCCGCGGGAACGTGTTTTCCTTGCCCTTACCAAGGAACGAAGGATCCTTCTCGCAATCGTTTCATAGCAACGTTACTAATCGTTACTTTACCTTAAGATATAAAGTATAATATGCAGGAGTACATCCATAAAACAGTGGGAGGGCTGTAACAATAATTCTTGTATTGTGTCTTGCTCAGACACAAGGAAAAGAAAATGACACCAACTGAAACAGTAGGTGCAGTAGTCTGACCGCAGCTGTGAAGTCCATTTTGCAATTAGCGCTTTGTCTATAATCCGTCCAAATTACAACACTTTTTATTTTACACTTCAATACACTCTCTAACACTACATGTTTCGGCCTCAAACGGACATCTTCAGGTGTTTTTTTTACAGATATTCAATTAAGATTGTGTCGAAATTGTATCGAACCTGCTACACTGTTTCACTGTTCTAATTCATTTTTAAAAACCACGCGCTCTGGTCTTTTTTAAATTAAAATGAGATAAAATTCTTCTATACTTTGTTACTTATTGTAACAAACAGTGAAACAGTGTAGCAGTTTCGACACAATCTTAATTGAATATATGTAAAAAATCACCTGAAGATGGTCGTTTGAGGCCGAAACATGTAGTGTTAGAGAGTGTATTGAAGTGTAAAATAAAAAGTGTTGCAATTTGGACGGATTACAGACAAAGCGCTAATTGCAAAATGGACTTCACAGCTGCGGTCAGACTACTGCACCTACTGTTTCAGTTGGTGTCATTTTCTTTTCCTTGTGTCTGAGCAAGACACAATACAAGAATTATTGTTACAGCCCTCCCACTGTTTTATGGATGTACTCCTGCATATTATACTTTATATCTTAAGGTAAAGTAACGATTAGTAACGTTGCTATGAAACGATTGCGAGAAGGATCCTTCGTTCCTTGGTAAGGGCAAGGAAAACACGTTCCCGCGGAAATGAACATGGATGTAACAATAGAAAAACGGTGTTTTCGATGTTGTCCGCGCCAAGGAGTTTTCACGAAGACATATAAGTAGACCAGTTAAGTTGTCAGCTGAAAGCCAGCCTATGAAAGAAGACTAGGAGGTATGTGCGAAATATACACTTGACGAAAGGTCGAATGTATTCATAAGAGACAGACCCAACTTCTCGTCAGAGAGGATGTCACATAAGGACTATTACCGCAAGAGTTCAGTTGGAAAAAAAAAAATCTCTGGTCGTGGTCCTCAAGGGGCCTGTTGCCAAGACGAACTGATTGGCGGTAAACAGCCAGTCGTAAAGTAACTCTTGACTCTCTGACTCTGACCAGTTGTCAGCTGAAAGTCAGCCAATGAAAAGAGGACTATGGGGTTGTGAAATAGTCGCCAGCCTGGGACCCAGTTAGTAAAGACGCGCTCTACAAGGGAGGCTGATAAGAGATGGCGCTATAGTTGAGTTGACAATTAACAAGGGTTCAGTCGCGGGATATTCCCGGGACAGTAATGACGTTAGCGCGGCAAGCTGAAGAATGTCCACTGTTAGAAGCCATTGTTAGGGAAAGGCTTTTGAAGACATAGGAGGCTGGAAAATGTTTTAGCGGTTGCTGTGGTGATGTGTGAATTGTGGAGGTTAGCGACATGTTGTAATTAATTGTAGTTCCGAGAGGTCGATAAATCCAATTCACCAATCCATACCCCGTCTAGAGTGACAGTACATTACGGAGCTAGATTCTCTCTACAGACATGTAACATGTTAAGGATTCCCACAAGTGGAATTAGAATTTCCGTCATATGTCTGTTTCATAACAACGAGATGAGTCGGCACTTAACATTTGTACTGGCAGACTTCCTCAGTTATCTACAGGTTATTTCACTGCGTGTTTTCTCTAAATATACTTCTTTCTGTGTTGTGTGAAGCGGAACCTCCCCATTAGGCGAACTTAAAACACCCATATTTTTACATTTTGTTTTTGTTTTTAATAACAATACATATTATAGCAAAATATGAGTATGTAGCGCCTTATAATATCTTTTTTATTAATATATAATCGCATCTGGTTTCTCCTCCTCCTCCTTCTTCTCCCCCTTCCTTCTACTCCTCCTCCCCTCCTCTTCTCCTCCCCCTTCAAGGGTATAGACGATTGGCTTCAAGAAATTATGACCTCCAATGCTTATACTTTTCATTTTATTTTATTTTTTGCATTAGTTCGTGAGTGCAACGAATTGTACAAATTTGGTTGAGGTGATGAAATGGTTGAGAACAACTGAGCTAGAGAGACAGTAAAGCCAAGAACACCTCTGCCCGGAGCTGTGTGACCCAACTCGCTTCGTCGGTGTTGCGACATTTCTGAACCAGAACTACATCCACTAATGACATACGACACTTTGTACTGGGGATATGCTTATTGCAAGGCGTATCAAAGAGCGATCTTGCACAGAGCTTGAACCTGCAGTACCACGTAGGAACAACCACGACCCGGGTTGCAATTGAAAGCGACCAAGACACTTCTTCATGTTAGAGTGATCAAATGAAGATGGACTCGACAAACTTAAGTTCATACAACGCTCTGTTAGGAAGACTTCATGGAGAGAAAGCATTCTCGGAAACAGGCATAAATATAATAATATTAAAATGAATCTAGAGTAAACATTCTGCGACTGTGTGCCTTGTATTGATTGTCTCGGAGTAGGATTAATTGATACTCTTTTGTGAGAATGGTAGTAGTCTGCTGATGTATAGGCTTATCAGGGTATATCGTTCACAACCTTAACAGCAATTTATTATCTAAGCAAAATTGCTTCATATGTACATATGTGTTTAATGTAAAGTTATGAGTTACAAGACGCCCTTTGTACCTGTGATCTCAGAAATTAGTGTAACTGTAACTGCAAAACCATCGAGTTATTAATTTAACGTCTAAACTTTCTTAGCATTTATATCGTCACATGTATTAGTGACTATAGACGGGGTTTGGATTGTGAATAGATTTATTGATCACTTATAGGTTACTTTACTTTACTTTACAGGTCGTAACTACAAACAACAATAAGAGCACTGCTGATTTCTACACTACAAATCACTCCACACTAAGACTTCTCAGTCTGTTTCCACTAGTCTTTACATGGTAACAGCTCTCAGCAGTGGTTATTCCTCTGCAGTGTTTTCACTAGACGTTTCCTGGTAATGAATCTTAGCGGTGGAGATTCTTCCGCTTCCGCTGCCCCCTCGTTATCACTCCACAACGAAACCCTCAACTGCAATACAATCACTCGCTGAAAAGAACACGGTCGGTCGAGTCATACAGCCTCGGAGCGGGCTCACAGAGAACACTGCCTGCATCACCTTTTGTATTGTTATGTGAAGTCACCGCGCACGCGTATGCTGCGGACGCTACATAGCAACGGCTGTACACATCATGTATTGTGACACCTCCTCTATTATTGCGTGCGAGCATTAGCTGCTAGTCATCTTTCAGCAACGGCTTTATACGCCACAATATGCTCCTAATATTCTCACATCATAAGCAGAGCACACTGATTTTCCTTTGCCCATCATGTGTGCACAATATATCTGTTCTGGATTTATACAACAGCCAGTTTCACTACCCAGCTCGAATATAGGGATTCCCCACTAAGCCGGAAGCACAGAAATCGACCATCACGCCTCGAATTCTGGAAGCATCAAGCCCATGTTACAAAACCCATTCCATATTCCTAGAGAAATCACTGCGTCCGGGTGGTGATTAACAAGTCTCTTCTGTAATGAGAAGTTTCACGGTCAGTATCAAAGTGGGGAATTATTCTACATCCATTCAGGTTTGCCTTCCACTTGTAGTTTATTTAACGACGCTGTTAATAACTCAGATCGCGTGCAGTTTTGTATGAGTGTGAAACTTAGCCCCACCATTAAGGGAAGAACATAGATCGTAGGCATTTCAGAACAGGGCACTGAGGAGAATATATGGACCGCAGAGGGATGAAGTGAAGGGAGGATAGAGAAATTGCACTTTTCGCAAAATAAATTTAGAATAATCAAGTCAAGGAGGCTAAGATGGGCAGGGCATGTAACATGCATTGAAGCGAAGTGGAAAGAATATAGGATTTTAGTGGGAAAGACAGAAGGAAAGAGACCACTAGGAAGAACTAGACTAGGTGAGAGGATAATAATAAGATGAATCTTAGAGAAACGGGATGGGGTAATATGAATTGGATTCATCTGGCCCAGGTTAGGAGCCAGCGAAGAGCTCTTGTGTACATGGCAATGGACCTTTCTGCTCCATAAAATTTTGGGAAGTTCTTGAGTAGCTGAGCGACTGGAGGGTTCTCAAGGAGGGCTCAGCTCCATGGAGTTAGTTATTAACTGAAATCTTGCAGTGTAGAATGACTGGGTGATAATTAATAGGAAAGGAAGTGGTCGTGGCCGATATCTTAATGTGCTATTCCGGAATTTTACTAGAAGGATTAAGGGCAAAAATGAAGAATTTAATTCCTGGAATTCAGTGCCCTGGACGAGATTCAAACCAGGCACGTCCTGGAAATAAGACAGATGTGTTATAGCTTCAGCCATATTACTGAGTCCCAGATTCACTGTTTCGCTTAGTCTTAATGGGATATGGATCAGTTCTCAAATTAGACGGACATTTTTTTTTCCATATTCAAGTCCCCAATTTTTATTCAATTATAAAATGTCTCTCGGTGCGAGCTGACAAATTGTCGTTAAATTAATCAACAAACAAACCAACAGATAAGTAACACTAAATCATGATGCCTTCTCTGAACAGCTTAGTATCAAATTAATTGTATTTAATGATTTGAGAAACTTCTTTATAGTGATCAAGCAGCCCGTGACTGATCCTCCTTTCATGAAAACCAACCCAGTTAGTGCTAACATCTTCATTACATATTCTCTAAGTTCCACTATAAGAGTAGCCCCCAAACTAAGTCATCTCTTCCCACGAAATGTTCTGACCAAAATAACGGAAGCCTATGGCCGAATATTCGGTAATACAGAGTGGGGCGCAGAAACTTCCGTTTTGTGAAGACGCATTGTGAAGGGAGGGTAGGTCGCAGAAAAGTGGTGATAGGCTTGGTGAACGCAGCAGTCGCGGAAGTTTCTAATACCCCTCAGTAGGAAACATGAGGTGTTAGAGTGATTTATGTGAAACGACGCTAGATATGATCACTGCATTACGTGATACTAGCATCGCTCTCATCTGAGAAATTCGCAAGGCCGACCTGTTGATATTATTGATGATAGGAAATTAAATGGCAAGGGCCAGCAGCATATACAAAAGACAGACCCGTCCTCTCGTCAGAGAAGGCGCCCCACAGAAACAAGACCGTAACTGTCAAACGATAATAATTAATATCTGGTCATGAGCCCCAAATGGGGCTCGATACCAAGATTTACTGACTGACTGACCGTCAGTCGCAATGTGACTTTGACTTGAAATGGCATGATGACCAATGGTGTCATCATTTTTCTTTACTTCGGTGCTACAGCCCTAATATGGGTCTTGGCCTACCTTCACGAAACTCTCCGTTTCAGTTCGGTTTAGGAGATCTTAGATATTCAGTAAAACTCCTTGGGCGGGTGATCAGCTCGTCGCAAGGGACGAGAGCGCCCGCGCACGTACCCACGTGCACACACACGAACACACTAAACATCCATGCCCTGAGTAGGATTCGAACCCACGATCCCCGCTTCCCTGCGAGCGAAGACAGTGCATGTCTTAGACCGCTCGGCTACCGTGACAAACAATATGAAATTTCATGAAAATACTGGTTCAAATATTATTATTTTGGAGAAGAACCCCAAGGACACGACTTTTCGTCAGCCTACATTCCCTACAAAATAAGTAAAATGGATTATTAAAATCACGTGCCTGCCATTCATTCTCTCAAATATTATACCCAATGACGTCATAAAGTTTATTTGTAACGATGGCGGCCCTTTGACTTTTCTGTGTCTGGTTACATTCGGGAAAACTGACGTAATCGTTACAATTTTAGAATGTTCATAGTCGAATATGTCAGATAAGCAACAGGTGTAATCACTCTACGCCACAGCAGTAATCTCCCTGATTCTGTTGCTGAGATGCGCTATTCAAATCTCGACTGGAGTATCGATAATCCCGACCGAGCTCCTGCTGGTCCTTCTAGACACGTGGCGACAGTACCAGAGATGACGCCATCACTAACTGCTTGCTCGCTTCCGGTTTGTGCTCTCATCTCTTTCGACGGTAAACAGCTTATGTAACTGATAAACTACTGTTAAATTACGCCCTTTACTGAAAATAGGCAAAGCTGTTCCTGTGCTTAATTAATTAAGCATCAAGCCACGAAGATGTTTCTGGCAGTGAAGGCATTGCTCCTTTATTTTTAACCTATGCAGTAGATCGGGGAGAATTGTCAGATTCATGCTTCTGCCGCTTTAGCCCCGGGGAAACGGAACCCGGTACCAATTGGATAGGAAGCTGAGTGGGGTCCAGAGCCGATATGGACATTATGGATAAGGGGAAAATAGTGCTCCTCCTGGGAATTGAACCCCGGCCGTCTAACCCGTTAATGAATCTATGTAAAGTTTGAGGTGTTCACAGCTGTGACTATGAAGAATTCCGTTTTCTGGGATGTGGGGTCGTGTAGATCTTGTGTGAACCGACGTTTCAGAGGAACGTATCGCCTCCATCGTCAGGGTATAAGAATCTGCGAGCGATGAACCAACATGAGCAGGTGATTGCAGACTGCAGCATGGATGTATGTCTACGATTCCCCTTACAGGTCTTCCGATGGCTCAAATCCCCTCAAAGAAGTCCAACAAATGTTTGCATAAAAAATTCTGAAGTCCGAAAAACGGGAGACCTCCAACCGAATTCATCTGCATGTCATACACGAAGATAGAAGCTACTACAATTCATGGGCCCATTGTACGGAAATCCTGTGTAACCGGAACGTACATGACACTACAANGCTACGACACGGGACCCACGGCTTAAAGTCCCTCCCGGAGGACTTGTTCCCTGAATTTTTCCGCCCTTAAAAATTCCACGACCTCCGCCGGGTTTGAACCCGCGTACCTTGACTCATGAGGTGGGAACGTTACCCCTAGACTACGGAGGCCGCTCACTACAAAATATGTAAAGTAAAACGTAAGGAAAGCTATCCCTGTAACAGACCGTGGAGGCCCATAGGGTTGTGAGACGTCGAGGCTCTCACATTTACTAGACAACCGGCTCATGGACAGCGGTAAGGTTGTCAGCCTTAAGCGCCGGCCGCCATTTACCCCCTATGAATATTTCTGGTACTCATTTCTGTTAGAGGCTGAGTCGACCCCAGGGCCATATTGCGGCTGGAAGGATTAGGTCAATTGAAAATAATCCCATGACCTCATCGGGTCTTGAACCCGCGACCTTCCGGCTTGTAGCATAGTGTCTCAACCAACTACACTACCGCGTGTCCCCA
Organism: Cryptotermes secundus; assembly: GCF_002891405.2. Classification (NCBI taxonomy): domain Eukaryota; kingdom Metazoa; phylum Arthropoda; class Insecta; order Blattodea; family Kalotermitidae; genus Cryptotermes; species Cryptotermes secundus. The sequence continues at coordinate 2,686,045 of NW_019741974.1, read as the reverse complement.
CTACAAAATAAAAGTCTTCATAATATGTATACGAATAATTCAACTAATGTCGTTAGAGTGATTAAATTAAGGGGAGGGGGCAAGATGCGCAGGGCATCTAGCGTGGAGCTGGAACACGAACACAAGATTTGGAGCAGACAGCCTCGAGAAAAGAGACCGTTTGGGGAGATCTGGGCTTATATGCGAGGGTAATATTTAAATAGAGGAAGTGAACGGAGTGGGTGGAATTGAGATAACGTGATCAGGCTAAGGTCTGATAGAAGGCCTCTGTGGATGCTGTTATGAACATTCAGTGTCTTCAAAAGGAATGTCACGCACCCTGGGGTTGATTCGCTACATTCCGCAAAGTGGGATATGCGAACGGGCATCGATATCTAGCTCATCCAAATTTAAAATTTATTTCCTTACTCTTTGGGGAGCACGCGGTAGCGTAGTTGGTAGAGGCACTATGCTACAAGCCAGAAGGTCGCGGATTCAAGACCCGATGAGGTCATTGGATTTTTTTCAATTGACCTAATCCTTCCAGCTGCACTAGGGCCCTGGGGTTCACTCAGCCTCTAACAGAAATGAGTACCAGGAATTAATTAAATAATTTTCCCGGGGAGTAAAGCGCGGCCGGCGCGTAAGGCTGACAACCTTACCGCCATCTTTGAGCCGATTGTCTAGATCAGTGCTTCTCAACCGCCGGGCCGCGAGAGGCTCTTCAGGAATTTGTCATTTTCATTTTCTAAGCATTTTTCGTGAATAAATATTTTATAGCCGAAATATTCTGAGGAGAATAATATTTGTGTCGAGAAGCTCGGACACAGAACACCTAAATCTGTGTAGCAAATGTCAGTGACCAAGCCGCATATTTTTAAATATGGAAGTATTCATGAATGATCGGGAATTTTCAGACATCCAAATCTTTCAACATTCGGGAAAGGCAATGCCGGTGTTTATGACCAGTCATAAAAATTGCCTGCAAGCCGATTACAACAATGGGCGGTATATCATCTGTTCTCAGAACTGAGCGAAATAACATCTGTGTTGCAAATGTCAGTGACCAATCAGCAAGGAAGTATAAAGAAAATTTTTCCACTGAAATTGAAGAGCAAGGCAGTCTGTATCCGGTTCTCAAATCTAGTAATAGTGAATACTGTTTCTTCGCAAGTTGGCATCCTTCTGCTTCTTCCCCTACTCAGTAGACTTCTATGGTGAGTTACAATGCATAAATATTTTTCTCACTGCCGTTTTTCTCAAACCAACATCATTAAAATCAATTTAATAATACAATAATCAATTTTAC
>NW_019741974.1:2673410-2684467 GCF_002891405.2 Cryptotermes secundus | reverse complement strand
GCCCTCGTCTTATAAAAAAAGAACTTACTGGGCCGCGGTCTCATAAAGGTTGAGAACCACTGGTCTAGATAATGTGGGACCCTCAACGTCTCACAACCCTATGGGCCTTCACGGCCTGGTACAGGGATAGCTTTACTTTTTTTCCTTACTCTTTACACATAATATATAATGAATGCATTCAATTACTCGTGCTTCATTCCAGTATATCTTCTAACACAAGAGCTTATTCATAAAGAAAAACGCTCGCTCTGAACATATTACACAAAGGAATTCATCTCAACATTTATTTAGCTTTCCATCTGTACAAATATCCTTTGCAGTAATAAGTTGATTGATTCATCTAGAGTGGTTGCATACACTTTGCCACACACGAAATGCCTTATTGCTTCCAGATGCATATTTCGACCATACAGCTTATCAGCAGGTTACAATATATACAGGGTGTTTCACGACTTTAGGGCATAACTGCAGGAAGTGATTTCCTAGGTCTTTGTGATCAAAAAAGTTCATATAAACGTGTGTCCGATTTTGGACGGTTACGGAGTTATGACCGTTTTAAACTCAGAATAGAAGGTAACGATTACTGACATAAACGGAACAAAATAATAAACCAGCATAATACATGACGCATTTAAAGTATGAATGTAAAGTTAACTTCGTGAAATTACCTTTACTTTGAATTTATTGGTGCTTAAAGCCGATATTCGAAAATGCCACCGCCGGCCGCAACACATGCTGCAGCTCGGTTGTGAACCGCGCCGGACATACCAACCCACCCCGCCTTAGGTAGCTCTCAAGTGTCGAGATAATGAGAACGCTCTGTCTGTAGCTGGCTAAAAATAGCGAACCGCCAGCTGACAGACGCGGTTGACACGAGGGCGTGCACGGGAATGGAAAAACGGTTTAACTCCGTAACCGTCCAAAATCGGACACATGTTTATATGAATTTTTTTGACCACAAAGACCTAGGAAATCACCTCCTGCAGTTATGCCCCAAATTCGTGAAACATCCTGTATATACAGTATATTCTCAAACGTAACTGCTATTAATTGCTTAAGTTGTTAATACTGGCAAGTCTACTGTTAAATTATCTTATCGATGTGAAATGTTAAATGTTAAAACATACGTGTAAGATTCAGAATCATAAAATACGGGTTTGATAATTCCCTAAGGCACCATTATAGAGCCTGGTTCGCATGTCAAGATAGTAGTTCTGGGGCCCTTTTGCCCGTGTCTTGCAATTCATCACAACCGTTGTGGACACCTTCGCTCCCTAGTATAACACTGTGTTGGCGAGATTATTTTGTATGTATTATTGTTCCACTATTTTACTGCTGTGTTGTATGTATATTTTCGTTTTTCCCCCCCATGTTGTTCATTTATGATCTGAAACATACTGTGGATTATCTGCTGGAAGCCGGGATAGCTATTCAAAAAAAGACGCCCGTTTCCAGGTTACGGCACAGTAAACAACACATCAGTATAGCAATAGTTATGGACACAATACTAAAGGAACTGTGTTCTCTCTTGGGTCCGTGCAGAGTATATGTCTGCAGAACTGAAACCGAACCATGTAGGCACACCCGTGTGGCGGCGGGGTCGGATACCTCCACCGTGACCCCGCGAGTCGTAGGAGGCGACGAAGAGGGAAGTCTCAGATCTGAGACAGTAAAATATGGTCTCGAGTACCAAGGGACTCGGACCCAAGAAAGACTGCGCTGGCAAGAACCAGCAGCATATACAAAAGACAGACCCGTCCTCTCGTCAGAGAGGGCGCCCACAAAGAACAAGACCATAACTGTCAAACAGTAATAAATATCTGGTCATGAGCCCCAGGAGGGTGCTCGACACCAAGACTTACTGACTGACTGGCCGTCAGTCGCAATGTGACTTTGACTTTGACTTTGACCATGTAGCCGCCACCAAAGTGTCGACTTCTACCACAAACCTCATTCGACTTCAAATACCATGTGAAAGGAGAGTACTAGTTCTGAAATACATCAAATGGAACCAGTTTCATAACAAAAGAAATTGCAAACTAATCAGCCATGTAAACCTACCTGGAGAAAAATAATCTCCACAATTATATCATCTCCCCAAATTCCGAAAATCCTGTAAGGCAGTAATCCGTCACCTCCCCCCAGGCATGCCAGCGGAAGATCCTTCCAAGAGCCTTGAGAATTTATGCTTCAGCATTATCAATGGGAGGCAAATGAGGGCCACTCGAACAACACCCAAAAGGCAAACCCACGTGGAACCTCTCCCTCTATACCTCGTTACCTTAACAAGAAACTTAAAATCTCAACAAGATATTCAGGCTGAATAGCCTGAACAATATTATCAATAGGGTAGAACCATATAGAGTTCAGACTGGCCTTAGGCAGTGCTACAACTGCTAAAGCTTTGGCCATGTCTGGGCCAACTGCAAGCAACCCCCTAGATATTTGTGGTGCGGTGGTGGCCACCTGCACAGGGAATGCCCTGAATAGACAAATATGGTAGAATCTGCGCCGAGCTGCTGTAATAGCACGCTAGCAGCGTCATACCGAGGCTGCAGCCACGCGAAAGAAGTGCACGAAGAGCTCCCAAGGGATTCTCTAAGTTCACCCCATCAGAACAGCCCTCTGCGGCAGCTGAACTCAAGAACAGCAAACACAGGCACCGCAGACAGATGGAAAAAGTGCGCACCACACCGTTCAGCAGCATCTGCCACAACAGGAAATTCAGAAAACAGGTCTGTCAGCAGACGTAACCGTTCATCATAATTTGCCGGACCCTTTCGTATTAATTAAATTTATATTAAATTAAGATCACGTAAAATATAAACAGAGATCCGGCAGATAGCCAATTTTTTACACTCAGAAGTGACATAGTTTTGCTATATGGACAGGAAGTAACATCTGGTATGTTTCCTGGAATTCTGGCCGTTACAGCAGAGTCGGAAATTCTTTGAGAATTTGAGAACTGACAGTTTGGAACAGCTATAACTTAGAAGTGGGAGGGCCGGAGCGTCATCCCCTGAACTTAATACATCAAGTCGCTGTCAACCTTGGCGTCAGGTCAGCAACTGCCAGAATCACATAGCAAAGCAACATGATTGGAAATTGACAAATTCAGGGAACCTCCTAGGTTGAAAACTAAACCAACGGCACATGTTGGAGGAGTAGATTTCTCTTGGAGTCTCTGGTTTGTGGACATCAGGATTCAGAGAGAGTGCATTCCACCTCAAGGAGTCTTCCTTCAACTTTCGGCCAAGTCATACACAAAAAACACAACTACGTCACTTCGCTGAAAGTATTACAAGTTCAATCCAAATAAGTGTAACTACTTGAGTTTCCGTTACGTTCAGTAAGCTGAATTAAATAATTACTGAAGTGCAAAAGTCTGAAGTGGTGTACGTGATTGTAATGTATTGATCTTCTTGCCCTGCCCCAGCCAGGCCCGTATGTGACCCTGGGTAAGTACTAATCTCTACCCATTACAGAGCAGAACCCAGCTACTCCCGTCTTTCCCTACTTGCGAGACACCTAATGGTCGTACAGGAAAAGAACTCTCGCCTACCAGCACCAACAACCACACTTCTCCTCCCTTCCCACCTAACGTCTCGCCATCCACGAGAAGAGGGAGGAGGGCAGTAACTCCAGTGGAGGCGTCCAGACACGAGGGGCGGGTGAGCCGCAGCACAGGGAAAGAAGAGATACAGGTAAAAGAACTAATGAGTGACGTAAAGTCGGACAAAAGGCAGTCACGAATGGAGCACAACCTAAAGCCGAGAAGACGAACGGATAAAAGTGACGCCAGAAGTGGAGGCTACACGGAAGAACGGTTACACAGAGGCTCCCAGTGCGTCTGACAATGACAAGTTAAAAGTGGCCATTGTGGTGCGACAGATCATGAAAGAGCTCAGTGATGCTCTACCAAAGAAGGACAAAGTAATGATCGTTAAAATGATGGTACCTGACTTCATGCAACGAAATTACTGCTAGAGTTCATAGGCCGCTGAAAGTCATAGCATTTAATGCAAGTGACATTTTGAGGGTGGTATGAGCTCGGTAAACAGCTGTAGTGCTTATATATAGAAGTGGCCCTGCTCTTAGAGGCACACCTCAAACTCTATGAGGGGTTCTTCGTTAAAAATTATATCTTGTATGGGACTGGCCGCTTCCAAGGAAGAAAAGCAATTCCCCATAACCATGTACGAGTATGCCCATGCTACATATGCGTTACGTACGCTTGATAAAAGCGAAGCCTGTTCATAAGAGACAAGCACATCCTTTCGTCAGAGAAGATGCAAGTACGAGTAATTCTCACTGACTCTTACTGGCGAAGAGTGAGTCGATTTTGAAGACAGACAGTCTTCGGTCAACATTAGCCAGTGACAGCGAGGTGTAGTCAGTGGTGGCCAGAAGAGGCTAGGAGACAATGGTCAGGAGTTGCGGCCACGCTTGAGTTGTGAGACATTCGCCGGCCAGTAAGGAAGTTGAACACAGAAGTTGAGGAACCTACGGCGTTGGGAGCCGCTATCAATCAACGACTGGTCAAGACAAAGCAGACTGAGAAGATTTAGTCCATGCTGTAGGTAATTTTAGTGTGTGTATTGGGGATACAACTGTAATTACCTGTAGTTACGATTACAATAAAGGAGATTAATAATCGAAACTTCATCTGTAGCCACTAAACACGTGACGAAATTCATTTGTAATTATAATTTCCCATACGCCTTGCCTTTTTATATATTAACTACCCAAGTAGTATATTAAATTTCATTAGTCTCTAATCCCGTTGGCCTTTCGGATCTTGTCAAATGGTACCTTTGCTATATTGTGAGGCGGACAGATGTCATATCTCCATACATTAATGCGGGCTGTGCAAATATTTTGCCTGGCTGATAGTGCTGCTATCTGCAGTTGTGTCGATATTCGTTTTCAAATATAGGAATACGGCTGTTTATGTATTTTTCATTAGCATGTCTGTTTTGCTTATAATCACAATTTGTCTAGGTTATTTACGAATACATATTTTTAATTTTACCAGGTGCATTTTAGTATTTGTCTTCCCGTAGAATGTCCTGCATTTAGGATAAACTGTGGCTAGCTTGAATTATCTTAATTATGATATATCGCATGTACAAGTTCTTCGAAACTGATCGAAGTTGTGTCCTGAGTTTCCTACATAGTTCAATCAGCACTCAAAGCATTTTAAAACGTACGAGTATATTCCGCTTGTTTTTGTGAGAGTTATCAGAATCATGGTATGAAATTCCTAAGTTTAACTTTGTAATTAGAATCTGCCAAATTTAAAGCCTATATACTTTTACATCCTTTTATTTTTTTCTCTCTTTGCTCCCACTTTGAAACTTGCTTCCTCTTTGGAGCATGGGGCTGATTTCTCCAATTGTTGATAATTTTACAGACGGTAGGACTCCTTGGATGGGTGATCAGCTCGTGGCAAGGCCTTTATCTAAACACAGGACAACACAAACACAGAAAAACGCACACATACTATCCATGCCCTGAGTGGGATTCGAACCCACGATCCCGACTTCCGAGCGAGCGAAGACAGTTCATGTCTTAGACTGCTGGGCTACCGTGACAGGTATCCTTTTATATAGATATCATTATTTTAACAAATTTATTTCATCTTGTGGTGGAATTGCCCTTTCTTTCTCTTGTGGAGTCCCAAGATTGGTCACCATCGACACAAGAGGTTCGACCCGGGAACCTGTCCTGAGACAAATCAATTCACATCTTCGCAATCTGTATGGTGGGTCTATATATTAATGTTTATCCTCTATTTTGCGTTACAATTCAAGTAGCTTCTACGAACCAATCCAACAAAGAGAGTGTACACAACTCTCGTATCCCCCCCCACGGGCTACTTGCAAACCTTCCTACTTTAATCATCCGTCCGAGTGAACAGATCAAATATTGGAATTTTTCCCCCTAAAATTTGTTTCTGTTCTCAAATATAAATATTCTCCTCGGTATTTTTGTTCCGAAAACACTTCAATTTATTTTTCTTCCGAGTTAAAGATGTTACTTTCCAAACATATATGAAGAAGGAGCTATAGCTACAGTTTCATGTATATTCCAACTCTTGTTTCTTGGAATTATTACATGAAAGTCTGATTGAGGATGCGATCATATTTAATTTTATCACAAAAACAATTTTTATTTATTACTGACCTTTTTGGATACTTGGCCAGGCATTCTCACAATTCAAGACTATTTGGGGAATAGTTACTATAGGATTCTGATGATGGTGTATAACACACAGAGATATTGGGTTTTCGGACTTTATCCATCGTCCTGGTTTTTAAGATAACTAAGAAAAACACGACGTTTCGGAAACTGGATCTGTTTCCGTCCTCAGGTGAGGGAAAACACCTATTCTCATGGGTCCCTTACAAAGAGCTAACCTCAATCACTGGACAACCGATGTCAGAAAACAAAGGTTATAAATACCTGAGACCAGGCTAAGTCCATGAGAGCTAATAGGAAAAATATACATAACAAATTGTACCAAACACATAAGAGTGTGAAACCAGGATAGATAGAGCCCTAGAAATTTATGTCACGAAACCAAACTAATAACCATGTCCATGACCCCATGGAATAGAAAGGAGAACTAGTAAAAAAAACTAATAGTGTCTAACTAGCGTCAACAATGGAGTAAATCACGTCTATCTAATTTAGAACCTAATAGAAATCAATAAAAACATATATCACGTCATACAGATCTTCTATGTGAATTGGTGACTTCATTGCTGATAATGGGGATCCAAATGGGAGAAAAGTCCAAACTGGGTTGGCTAATTGGGTTGGCCGAGCATGCCATATGGGCCGCTTCCTTGTATTTCCTATACCTGATGTGGCTTTCAATATCCAAAATCTTAGCTTCATCCCAGCCTACCCTATGTCCCTCTTCATAGGCATGTTGAGCTAGTTTAGATTTTTCTAGAAGACCTTCTTTTAGGTTATGCCTATGTTCCCGGAGCCGCACGGCCAGAGGTCTGCCTGTTTCGCCAATGTAGCTTCTGCCACATTCACAGGGAATGCTATAGACGCACTGTGCCGTCTGTTGCGGATCTCTTTTCGGTCTAGTTTTCATAAGGGAGTTCCTAAGTGTGTGTTTCGTACGGAAGATGGTCCTAATATTATATCGATTACCTATCCGTTTAAACTTTTCAGAAACACCCTTCACATATGGAATACAAGNTCCTAATATTATATCGATTACCTATCCGTTTAAACTTTTCAGACACACCCTTCACATATGGAATATAAACAGAACACAGAGGGCTTTCCTCTTTCTTCGGACGACTACTGCCCTTGGAATTAATGACCGAGTCAATGAAGCCTTTGGGATAACCGTTCAACTGAAGATCGTGTCTCAGGTTGTTAATTTCTTTGACCAAATCTCGTCGATCTTGGCATATGGTGGAGGCTCTGTCGTGGAGACTTTTAATCAAGCCTCTTTTTACATGTGGCGGATGGTTAGAATTGAAGTTGAGGTATTGGCCAGTGTGGGTGGGTTTCCTGTAATCTATTCCAATTGAATCCGAAAAATTAGATAATTCTCTATTTCCCTAACAATACACGTACAACAATACTATCTACTCTGACACCATACCGCAGAATGTTTTATGGAGAAGTACAAAGTAAAAAAGATTCTGCTAGCAGCAAACACTGGTAGGTACGGTTTGTAGAGGTGGCCTGCTGTGGTAAATAAAACTGAAACTCAGTATGTAGTTTCATTACCGCGGAAAGTTACTAATGTCTTTCACGTTACTGCATGTGATATAGTTCCACATTTCAAGCGTATTCTGCTGTTCCCGGTGGTATTTCCCGTCCTTCAACTGCGTCCCTCCTGCCACTAAATCACAGAACTGAATGCTGTATTGTTCTACAATAAGGTGATCTCTTGGAAGTGTGGGTATTGAAAGATAAAGTGACAGGAGGTTGGAGAAAACTGCATAATGAGGAGCTTCATAACTCGTACTCTTCTCGAAGAATAATTAGAATGATCAAGTCAATGAGGATGAGATGGGTAGGGCATGTAGGATGCATGGAGACGAAGAGAGATGTATATAGAATTTTGGTGAGAAAGCGAGAATGAAAAAAAGAACACTAAGAAGACCTAGACGTGGGTGGGATGATAATATTAAAATGGAGCTTAGAGAATAGGATGCGGTGATATGGACTGGAATGTTCTGGTGCAAGATATGGAGTAGTTGAGGGCTCTTGTGAACACGATAATGAACCTTCAGGTTCCATAATATTTTGGGAAATTCTCGAGTAGTTGAGCGACTGGCGGCTTCTTAAGGAGGGCTAAACTCCACAGAGTTAGCAGGTTATGGCTACTGAGAAGGCAATGAGGACGAGGCTTGTGACAATGTGAGCTTGGCTTTGTGTGTCTCATGCAGTCTCATCAATATGAATCCTGTGTTATTAATATGCTGTGGCGCCATACGGCGTTTGCCTGATGAATTAAATATTGCGAAGTAACGAAACATGTGGATACAGACTGTTTCTGGGGCTACAAACCCAGTTATGGGCACCTAGCAACGAGAATGGAATACGGGGGAGGAGACAAAAAATATGGACTAACTTTAGTGGGAGGGTGGAGTCCAACTGGATCCACTCGGCACGGCGGCCACTGATTGGACTCTTGTAGCCTGCCCCGGGGGATTATGATGATGGAGAATTTGGTGGAATGACGATTGGTAGGGGAAACCGAATTACTCGGAGAAAACCCGCTCCAATGCCACTTTGTCTACCACAAATCACACTTGACCAGACCCCGGGATCGAACCCGGGTCGCCGCGGTGGGAAGCCTGCGGCTAACCGCTTGAGCTGTGGCGCGGCCAGTGGACTAACTTTAGTAAAAGTTGTTGTTAGAGTCACGCTGCTTATGCCTTTAATTCAAAATACCATATAAAACAAGACATTCAGAGAATAATTTGTATAATAAAACTCTTCTACATATTTCGGCACCTAGATCACCTTCAGGGAGTTGATATAATCATTAAAAAGAATCTTCACAATAATTTTGCTAAGCTTACACAAGTTATTTAAAACGTAGTCACATATTTAAGTCTAAAAAGTATGATGGCTATAGACGAAGTGTGTAAATCATCATTCAGTTTTTGTCATGGTTCATGTTTCTACTTTCCGTTTTCTGACTTTTCTGTTTAACTGAATCAGTCATTCCAACGACACCGCACAACACACGCCTCCATCATACAATGACGCGGTAGGTAACAGATAAAGAGACAGATTAGAAAACCAAGAAAGAGAAAACTTGAATGATAATGAAACCTCACATTTTAATGTCCTAGATGCAGATATATGACTAATAATGATTTTGGTTAGCTCAGTAAAGTTGCGAAAACCCTTTTAATAATCACTTGAATTTTCCTGAAGATGACCAAGGGGCCGAAACACACAACGCAATTCAATCGTTTATTAAGGAAACGACTTGTATTAGACAGCCCTTCGAATTAAATAAAGGACTACCTTCCTTAGTGGGCTAGATTTAACTAGGAAATTTCTATCCTTCCCTGTTCTTCTTCTTACCCTACAGATGGACACAGAGCCATCTTTGGAAACACTGTTGACGTAATTCTTACGGAAAAGGCATGTTCACGGAATATACTATTCAATTCATAGTGTTGCACCCTTAGATCTGCCTTGACATCAACTACATCCCCGTCCACGGGGACAGAATCCAGTCTCCGAAACGTCTTGTTTTAAGAAAGAAACAGGACGGTTTTTTTTAAATAGACAAGACGATGGATAATGTTAAAAAACTTAATACTTGTAGCAATATACAATCGTCACAAGCTTTTAGATCTTAACTGACATCAACTGTTAAAACCGGAAGTCTGTGAATATAACGACTAATAAAAGAGAACATCCTCACACATCACTTTGAAAGGAAAAGATGCTTCCCAAATGTGAAGACGTACAATCAACGATTAAATACGATCATTCAAGTCACCGTCATTTCTCGACTGGCTCTAGGCTTCCAAGATCTGTTCGCTGTAACCAGCGCTACAGAGTTCCAACCTTATATTCAATAACACATCTGCCTAGCTCGAAATGACGTGTGAAGGATCGTCCGGGGGTAGATGAGAAAAAGTGAGGGCTGCTCATGGCGGTGTTGTGGGGCAGGAAGGTTGAACTAAACACGGGGCTGCGAAAACCACAATTTTACAAATTACGTATTGATATAAAACGATAGCCGTTTACAATAGACAAGACAAACGTAGGCCTACCAGCCTATTATTATTAGGGTCCCGAATGTCGCCAATAATATTAAACATAAAAATAATAACAAGTTAATGAGTAGGCTTATGTTAACCTGTCACCGGAAGACGGGAGTACAGAAAACCCCCCTAACGTTATGTGTATAAAAGACACTGAAGGTAATGGACAATGTTCAGAATCACTTGAGTGCAATAGACCAGTGTTCCGCAACCGGCACACCGGTGTGCAGTCACAAGGTGAAAGGTGTGACGCGAACTTTTACCTATTGTAAGAAATTAATTGTCGAATTTTATTCGTTTTATTTTATCCCAGTTACCCTGTTTCATATGCTTGTATTTTATTCTCAGCCACTGCACTGATTAAATAAGATGATGCTTGTTTATTCTTTATTACATGCTGTGAGTTTTTATGTACAGTAGTGTTGTATTCTAAGAAATTAAACGTAAATTATTTACTCACATTTGTTGTTATATATTGTTTTCATTACTGATTTATTTTTATTTTTCTCGCATCTACGCAGCTTCTTTGATATGCTTGCCGCATGTTCTGTGTACGCGCTTTCCCCTAAAACTGCAGGGATTAGCATGGGTTTTCCTGTCTTTTATAACGTTTTTTCTTTTTCTTTTTTTTGGTATTTTCCCCTGTTTGTTCGAAGTTAGAGCTTCTTCAACTTTATGACTTTCTTCCTGTAACGATGCACCCACCGATTGTTGGACTTCATTTAAAATTATAAATATTTCAAAAATAAGTCGGTATACTGTCACTTCTTCGGTTTGAAGAGTTGA
>NW_019741974.1:2590038-2673326 GCF_002891405.2 Cryptotermes secundus | reverse complement strand
CAGTGAAACCAAAGTCCTCGGCGCCCCAGTGTCACTTTGTCCACCACAACTCCCACATGCCCTGAATCGGGGTCGAACCCGGGCCGCCGCGGTGGGAAGCCGGCGACTAACCGTCTGAGCTATGGCACGGCTATTTTTAAGTAGTTGCTGTTAAGGAATTTTTGCAGAAGGATGAGTATAGAGAAATGTTCCCTACTTCTTTACTTTCTTTATGTGAGGAATAACATTACATTGCCGTCTTTGCTTGATATATAACACAGGTACCGTACATAAAACATTACACTGTCTGATGTGAAGACAGGCACCCATACATAAATTATAAAGTTTTCATGAAAACTTTTGTTTCTCTACAGTCGTTCTCACTTGAGCAAGCCTGGGTCTCGCCCAATTTCCTAGCCGTATCCTTTAACGTAATTCATATGTCCCCAAGGAGCCATATTATATCACACCACTATACAAACAAAAGTAATACGAAAGGCCACAGGCATTTCATTTTAAAAGAGCTGTCTTTGCCAGTTGTCCGTTGCATCCCATGAGATCGGTTGCTCATTCTTGCCTTCCTATGCAAAGAGTTCGTGAACAAGGACTCCTTTCCTTAGTTCCTATTCAGACTGTCGCATAGGAAATTAACAAAGTCTATTATGAGGCAATAAATTGAACTCGGGTAATGCTTGCTACCATTCAGTCCAGAAGTTTTGTCTTCTCGTCTGCTGTCCAAAAACATAAAAATTATAAAAAGTATAATTCAGCCTGTGGTTCTGTATGGGTGTGAAACTTGGTCTCTGACATTAAGGGAGGAACATAGACTGAGGGTGTTTGAGAACAGGGTGTTGAGGAGGATATTTGGACAGAAGAGAGATGAAGTGACAGGAGGTTGGAGAAAACTGCACAATGAGGAGCTTCATAACTTGTACTCTTTTCCAAGTATAATTTAGAATGATCAAGTCAAGGAGGATGAGGTGGGCAGGTCATGTAGCACGAATGGGGGAGACGAATTCGTATCGGATATTGGTGGGAAAGGCAGAAGGAAAGAGACCACTGGGAAGACCATGGCGTAGGTGTGTGGACAATATTAAATAGATCCTAGAGAGATAGGATGGGATGGTATGGATTGGATAGGTCTGGCTCAGGATAGGGACCAGTGGAGGGCTCTTGTGAACACAGTAATGAACCTTCGGGTTTCATAAAATGCTGGAAAGTTCTTGAGTAGCTGCAGAATTGGCGGCTCCTCCTGAAGGGCTCAGCTCCATGAGTGAGTAAGTAAGTAAGTAATAAGTAAGAACACAAAGCACGTTAACTGTGGGTGGATCAGGCTTCGAACTGTATGATTCAGAATATTCGACCTTCGTGTCTCTCAGAACCCTAGAACAGTTATCACTGAGTGCAGCAGTACGGAAAACGGGGTAAACTGGGAAACTGCGCAGGTGATATGACCCCCATGGGATGCACCGTTTGCCCTTGTGCGGGGTTAATTATTGTAACAAGATGGCAACGTGTAGCGGGGAAGGAGTTTTGAGGGGGAACTTGCAAAATAATCTTGATTCTGCTGGGGAGCGAGAAGGGGCTGGCAGAAGGCGAATTAGGGATCGTCTCTATGCAGACTGTTGCGCAAAATGGTGGCCCGACAAGGAGATGAAGGCGGAGCAAAACGACTTATATTTCAACCCCGAGGAACATGCTTCTTCGTTTGCATAATAACTCTGATATTGGTAGAAATATTGCACTAACCGAAAAGTATTTACATAATGTAAAAGGAAATCAACTCTTTAAATTAATTGTCATACGCTGATTTCAAATCTGGACACAAACATTTTCTATCACGTCAAAATTTTCTGTTTTAAATTTTGATCCAAACAGAATGTTTTTTCTTTTTCTTATATTTTTGATGTTCTCGTGATTTCTGTGGATAACTGCGATTTATTAATGAATAAAAAGCAGGTCACAGTGGCTGCGAGGTCTAAAGCATGAAACATCTTCGCCCGTTCGAACACTGAGTTCGTGGGTTTGAATCCTACTCAAGGCATTGTTGTCTGTGTTTATTCTGTGTTTGTGTTAGGCAGAGACCTTGCGATGGGCTGATCCCCCGTCCAAGGAGTCCTACAGACTGTCTAAGATTAAGAAACTGAAGTGAAACGAAGCGTTCCACGGATGCCCTGTGCTCCAAGAGGGAGAAAGAGGAATAAAAGAGGAAGAAGAAGAAGAAGAAGAATGAAATGAATGAATGGATGATTGGATAGATGGATGGATACATGAATGAAAAAAATATATATTCAGATTTAAATAACATTTTTTCAAATGAGGTACTAATGGGAATGTTTGATACGTCTTGTGTAAAAAAACTCGACGTTAACAGAAAACTGTGCGTGTTAAAAATGTCTCGTCACCGTCCCCAATTTAGCCAAAACAGTCTGTTTCGTTACTGGACGTGTATGCAGTTTATCTGTAATCCTCTACGGCGGTGGACTTAGGGATCTGCTACTGTTTGCAGACTTCACGTAAACATGACACATTTTTAAGCGTATTCGAGAAAAGGCGTTAGGTTCAATGCTACAAGTTCGATCCCTCGCAGAATGCAAGGGAACATTAATTGAACCAATATTTAACTCAATCAGTTTATCGATCTGTTTAGTAAAATAGAGTTTGGTCTTCTTTTTCGGCTCTCATGGATTATTCCTTTCCGTCTAGCTCGATTCAGAATTAAATCTTAAAGCAATATATCGAAGACGAAATGCCATTTTCAGCCCACTTCGAATTTTCATTCCTTAAATGTAACGCAGAACCAAAAGTGGGCAGAAGTCTGAAGCCGCTGTGCATTGAACCTCGCTTGTCCACAGTCTGTTGTAAGTGAGCAATGTAGCGGCCTCCGTAGTCTAGAGGAAACGTTCCCACCTCATGACTCATAGTACGCGGGTTCAAATACCCGGCGGAGGTGGTCGAATTTTTAAGGGCGGAAAAATTCAGGGAACAAGTCCTCCGGGAGGGACTTTAAGCCGTGGGTCCCGTGTCGTAGCTTTACGGCACGTAAAAGAACCTCATACCTCCAAAGGAGGTCACTGAGCAAAATTGCGGACGTTTGCCGCCCAACAGCAGTCACTAATACCTCCGGTAGATGGGGGAAGCATTATAGATACTTCTCAGCCAGTAGAGCCGGTCTCGCTGGCTGGGCGGGACTGATTGTAAGCACCAATACCGGCAGGATATAGAGGCTGGTAGAAATCATAAAGACAAGCACAATGGACCACTACAGGTCTAAGTGCATGGGGAAACCCACCCTCTCTAATAACTAACTAACTAACTAACTAACTAGGAAGCAATGTTGTCAGAGAAAAGCTACCGACATAAGAAAAAAAACACTCATTAGAAACATCTGCAACGTTAGATGCAGGGTATCAAACTTTATACCTCTGTATACATCTGTTTCAGGTGTATGACACTGCCATGGTGTCGTCCATCAAAGTTACTGGATATCGATTCCCTGGAGTTTAAAGAGCCAAACTTTGTAAAATATATATTTATATTTTCATCAATTTGATAGGTTTACAATGGGCCAGAAATACGGCGAAACAAAGGATGTGTTTCAAGAAATACAGATATCATTAACATTTGGAAACACTCTTCAGCTCTCCTGAGTTCGGGCCTTTGTGCTGGATATGTAAAGCGATCATTATATACTGTACTATTTCACCGAAATATACGAAACGTCCCATGTAACTTCTGCCTAAGGTCAGGAGGCGAATAATTGGACTATTTTCAATAAAGCATGTTGTGTCCATATGTGTCTGATCTACAATCGTTACGCAGCTGCAGGCAACCCAGGAAACGGAGAGGAAATATTTGGTTCAATAAATAATTTTACTTGCTTTCCTCATCAGCTACATGCCATTTTTATTTCTCACTCGGCATAGCGACGGGCTGGACGGCCAGCCACTTATGCAATTGGCACGGAGGGCTGTTTCCCCTGAGGTAAAGCGACCGGGGCGTGAAGCTGACCCCTCACCTCCATTCATATTGCCGAAGTCAGGAATGGTGGAGCTACAGATACACTTCCCCATTCCGACTGGCCCAATTCTATACTGATCTGAACTGTGACTGACTGCATTCTGATCTGAACAGCGTCTTATATAGCGCATCCGTGTCCACGGAAACGCCTGTTGATCACCTGTACCCCGTTTCCATGGACACGTCTTTTTATCGCACAGCAAGGTGTTGGTTTCCAAGAATCTATCTCCATGGAAACGAATTTGTCACTCGTTCCCTAGCAGTGGCTCTATATGTCACAACATATTAGTTTTTCAAACATTATTGAGGGTTATTTAACAGCTATTTTTTTATTGCTAGTGGGGTGGGACTAAGTCCCTTGTACTGCGGCCACTTCTGGCCTATTGTACCGGCCCCAGATGATAGGTGAGGGTGACTGTGGAGCAATTGGTGGAATGAATATTGGCAGAGGAAACCGAAGTACTCGGAGAAACCCTCCCCCAGCGCCACTTTGTCCATCACAAATCCTACTTGCCCAGACCCGGGATTGAACCC
Source organism: Cryptotermes secundus (assembly GCF_002891405.2). NCBI lineage: Eukaryota > Metazoa > Arthropoda > Insecta > Blattodea > Kalotermitidae > Cryptotermes > Cryptotermes secundus. The sequence goes on along the minus strand of NW_019741974.1, from coordinate 2,668,793 downwards.
GGGCCGCCGCGGTGGGAAGCCACCGACTATCCGCTTCAGCTATGGCGCGGCCCTAGGAGTAGTTAGTTATATAGAGAGGGTGGGTTTTCCCATGCACCGCGACCAGTTTGATCTATTGTGCTTCCCTCTATGATATTCAACCAGCCTCTATACCCTACCGATAAATGGTGCGTACCATCAGTCCCGCCGAGCAAGCGGGTTCGGCCATTTGCTTAGCGGTGTCTATAATGCTTTCCCCATCTATCAGAGGCCTTAGAGATTATTGTTGGGCGGGATATGTGGTTCTTTTACGTGCCGTAAAGTCCCTCCCGGAGGACTTGTTCCCTGAATTTTTCCGCCCTTAAAAATTCGACGACCTCCGCCGGGTATTTGAACCCGTGTACCACAAGTCATGAGGTGGGAACGTTACCTCTAGACTACGGGAGCCGCTACGTCCCTAGGAGTAAGCAGTTAGTTACATACATCGTATTTACATTCAGAAAGTGGCTGACATAAGCTCATTCTTGCTGTGTGGACAGGATGTATCATTCGCTACGCTTCCTGGAATTTTAGCTGTTCTATCTATAGCGGCTAGTGGTCGGTAATCTGAGATCTGACAGCTAGTGCTAGCAATAACTCAAAAGTAGGAAGTCCGGAGACCGAAGCCAAGCTGACTATACATCAAGTTGCTGTCAAAAGTGTCGTTGAGACTTTATGGGCTAAAATCGCACAGCAAGGCTATATCACTGGGAATGGTAAATTTCTGGTGAATTCCCAAATTTTAACTGGACCAATAAGTCCTGTTTCAGGGAGGACCTTCCTTTGGAAGTTCAGGCTCGAAGAAGCTCGCTATTTCGGAGAGCTCATTCGCCAAAGTCTTCTAATTTCTAAAGTTCATGGACGCAAAACTGCGTCGTGTCGTCACAGCCACAACTTGTACATTGTCAAAATTTATACCAATTCACTTAGCAAAGGTAAAAGTAACGTAAGGTACCGGAACATCGAGTGATAGAAGAATAAACACAGAATAAAGAAGCGATCATTTAAATAAAATGAAGTTAACTAATTTTGACATAACAACCTAAAGAAAACAACAACTAGTCTTGCATAAAATTTAGATTGTGTTTGTGCAAAGTTGTTAGCATAAGTTTCTTGTTGCCCTGATAGAGCGAGACCCGATATGACGCCAGACTAGAGCTCATCTCTGCCAACACCTGAGTAGACCGGCTAACCCAGATAAATCACCTGCGAAATTATTATCCCAATCGTAAGCTACTCAAGTAAGCTTACTGTCGTCAAACAATCACTCTTTACCATCTCACATGCGTACCCTTTCAAGCAACGAGGAGCGCAAAGTGGTCGGAGCTACAACCAAGAAGAGATCGGGAGGTAGAAGCAGTACAAGATGAGAATCATCATAAAACGTGGAGCAGTGACAGAAGTGGCGCACCAACGGTGAGCCGATTATAATTATCAATTTATTATGTTGTATTGAGGTAAATATTAACAATTTTGCTCTCATTAGTTTTATTTACATAGGTATTACATAGGTATTACTTAGCGTGTTGAACATAACTAAATTATACCAATTTATTCACTATATATGACACAAACTCCGTCCTAAGTGCAACAATTTATTGTAGTTCCTTCGTCTTACTTTCTTCTACACTACATGTTTCGGCCGTAAATGGCCGTCATCAGGTGTATACTCTCACGTAGCTGTTACACTGCACGTAGTTTAGAATTTAAAAAACACTAGTCTTCCCAATTGTTCATTTCTCCGTTGCTAACAGGTTTCGATATATCAGAATCCTCCCCGCTGATATCTGTTCGATATGTACAAAATATTTATTAACCTACACACGTCAATTTGATTTTTAAAAACTAGCACTTTTAAAATCTTCAAATCCAATTTTAAAAATGTCTTTAAAATTTTTTCAAATTTAAAAATTTAAAATTCTCAGGGGTACCAGCCCTATGTCTATAGTGCTGCAGCGGCTACTTCTTGTTTTCAGCACTGTTCAGGTATTATTCTGTGTAGGCTCCCTGTGTGCGTGCCGCTGCTTATCTTTAATACGTGTATCAAATCTGTAAAATTGCGATCTATTCTAGAAATATGCTTGCGACATCAGTTTAGAATATAAGTCTCTTGTGAACCGTGCTGTTAGTATTACAAATTTAGTAACGTCTCAAATAACATCTATTGAACAGGCATGTTAATTAGTCCTTTTGTTTCTCTTCCGTTTAACACTGGAAAGTGATATTTGGAATATAAATTATCGCGAATGCAGGGCTGAAGAATCTTACCATTCCTATAGAACAGACATTTCTGGCTGTCTTCCTCTTACGGTTAAACGCAGAGTACCCTGTGGTTAACATTAGAAACTAAAAAAAGTCCTTATAATTTTATGCAGCAAACCGGTTATTTTTACCACCGGTTGGTATTAAATAAACACAAATAGACATATACCATGAAGTTATAAGCGGTTCGCACCTATGGCATTCCTTCAAGACTTACGATTTTTCTGGGAATTATAGGAGTCTTCCCCCCCCTCCCGTTTGGCGTGTGTATTTTGAGTTCTACATCTCGGCTCTGCTTCGACCTACCTCGACGAGTAGGGGAGAAGGAAGCTGCCGATTTTAAGGTACTATCCCATATTACACCTGGAGAAACTGAGGACGACCACGAAACACCTGTCAGAATATCGGTATCGTGGACGAAATTCAGACCAAGTACGTCCCGAACATAATTCTATGGCATTACATTTATTACAGCGTCCTTCATATTTCTATAGAATTTGTCCTGCCACCATAATGCACAAAGCGACATTTCTTCATGATGCTTGTTGTATCACAACGTGAACTGAGTGCAACTGTGGTCAGTCGAGTAAGCTATAAATCCTGAATCTAAGCAAGTCTTCTTACATCCCACCAAAGTCTGTATATGTTCCCTGATGGGTAAACATTAAAATACGATTTAGAACATTTTAATACGGCGTGTGAGTGCGTCAGTGGGTGCGTGTTTGTCCCCCTACGCGTGAGTACTGCGCAAGCGCACGTGTCTGTACTTGTGTGCGTCCGTCCACGGGGCACATCCACAGTCACCGGATTCACCTGCGTGACTCCTCCGGGCAAGGGTTAGGAGACTGGATGTGAAAGAGGCGAGACCTGAGTCTCACCGGGACGTACGGCTCAGGAAGATGACGCAGGGCCTCGCCTTGTCCAGTAGAGGAGAACTGTGGATATACAGGCAAGGACAGAAAAATGTCGTTCCTTCACTACGGGGAACTCGCGTACTACGAAGGAGTGGGTATATGGGACCTACTGGAAGGGAAGTAAAATTGTCCCTGAAATGAACACATAGTTGAGCCCTAAATCAGTAAAGTAAAAAAGTGAAGCTTTCCCTGTAACAGGCCGTGAAGGCCCATAGGGTTGTGAGACGTTGAGTGTCCCACATTATCTAGACAATCGGCTCAAAGATGGCGTTAAGGTTCTCAGCCTTACGCGCCGGCCACGCTTTACTCCCCAGGAAAATTATTTAGTTAATTCCTGATACTCATTTATGTTAGAGGCCGAATCGAACCCAGGGTAATAGTGCGGCTGGAAGAATTAGGTCAAATGAAAAAAAAATCCAGTCACCTCATCGGGACTTTAACCCGCGATCTTCCGGCTTGTAGCATAGCCCCTCAACCAACTACGCTACCGCGTGCCCCCGGGCCCTAAACGATGGAGGGCAAAAATTTTACTTTTTTCAAGTTGGTTATGTATCGTCGCCCTGGGCCGTAAAACGAAGTTTGCAAAATAAATTCAATTGACGTGATATTTTAACGTTTAGGCTTTCAGTGTAGCGTGTTTTTGGTTTATAACAGTGGTAACTGTGCTGCAGTCACGGAAAGATGAACACGGATTCTCCTTGCGGTTGCGTGGAAACACATAAACACGCTGTGTGATCAAGATGAAATTTATAATGATATAGAAGGTGGGGAATATATTTACCACAGTACTCTAAGTAGTTTACGCAATATAATAAAACTGCACGAATTCCAATCAGAAACATATGACTGTAAGGTGCCACAATGCAATACCCTTGTCATAGTTTCGATTATCTATCTCAAATTCAATTATTGACTTCTTGTAAACCATCCATTGTCTCATTTTTTATTTAAAACACGTTTCGGAGACTGAATTATGTCTCTGTCTTCAGGCAAAAGTCTACTCAGCTGGACTCAATGGATAGAGCTAGTCGCTATCTCCAGACACCAGCACCAGCACAAGATAGGATATATAAACCAAACATAACACAAACAATCAGCGGAAGTTAATATGAACATCAAAAGTATTAAAAGAAGTCTAGACACATGAGGCCTAGCACCCATGGCCAAGCATCATGGGCACTGGCCGTGAAATAATGCATGAGAACCACACAGAATCTCAGTCAGGATAGACAGGTCTGGGCCGAAAATCAAATGTGGGCCATTAAAATGAGAAAGTGTAATATTATTCAAGGAACTCCTATGTTCGATGGTATATTTCATTGATTTTTAATTTCTGTATAGTTGGTACTGGTAAGGTTCACACCCCATATCCTTTAATACTAACTTGAATGTTACATAAATGAGGTAGCACACCCTGTATACTGACAATCGATCACTTAAAAACGTCGTGTATATTTAACGTACGGACAATGTCCAGCAACACTGGAGCGTGAAGAAAGGAAGTAAACAACACAGCCCCCCCCCACACACACACACATGACCATTACAACCGCTCTCACAGGCACATCTGCCAAACCTTATTGAATATGAGAGGTCAGGAAGGTCTACAAGGCCTATAAGGGCGTGTCCACCTTTCACCGCCTCGAGGCCGACAATAACAGGCAGCTATGCAAGCTGACCCAGTTCAATGTCGGAGTTGAGCATAGCAAAGACTAGGAAAAGATAAAATCTTCACGTCAATTTCGGCCATGTGTTGGAAGCAATGGGCCTAGAAATAACGCAGTTTTCGTTTTTTGAAAATGTTAGGGAGAGACTGCCGGTATGTAAACGAGCAATGCAAATGTTTCATATGGAGAGATTCAATCTCAAGGAACTAAAGGAGGTGAAATGTAAAAAAATGTATCAAGTTAAGGCTGAAAATGGGTTTGCAGATTTTGGAAACCTCAATTATGTGGATATCAGCAGAGCTTGGGGAACTATTAGAAAGAATTTCGGCCAAAAGTGTGTTCATGTAATCACGAATTAAAGCTGAATAACCATGGTTTGATACACAAAGTTCAGAACTATTATATCAAAAGAAACAAGTCAAATTGCAAAGGTTTCAGGATACGGGCCAAATGTATGGAGATAATGTTAAGAAGAGAAGCTAGTAGACAATTAAATAACAAAAATAGAAATTATCTGAAAGATAGTATTAATTAAATTAAAACAGACAGTAAGAATAAGAATTTTATAAACTTCCAGACAGGCAAAAATTAATTTAAAGAAGGGCTGTCAACCTAAAACCAACTTAGTAAAGAATGAGAAGGGTGATATGCTTGTTAGCAGATTCCCACAGCATTTTGAAAGGAAGAATGACTTCTCTCAGTTAAGCCGGACAGGTCGAAAGGAGATATCCTGGTCCTCCATGTTGGTGGTTGGGCGTAGGAATAAAACTCTAAAAAAATGCGTTGAGCGCACTGAAATACATACACTAAAGTCATTAGTACCTCAACCTAGTCATTTTGAGGTTGAACTTACTGTTGAAATTGGCCGCGCTATAGCTCAAACGGTTAGTCGCTGGCTTCCCACCGCGGCGGCCCGGGTTCGATCCCGGGTCTGGTCAAGTGGGATTTGTGGTGGACAAAGTGGCGCTGGGGCAAATTTTCTCCAAGTACTTCGGTTTCCCCTGCCAATTTTCATTCCACCAATTGCTCCAGAATCACCCTCACCTATCATCTGGGGCTGGTACAATAGGCCAGAAGTGGCCGCAGTGCAAGGGACGTAGTCCCACCCCACTAGCAATAAAAAAAAAGAACCTTGAAATCAAACAAACCAAGTGAGAACAGACAAACCGGTTCATATCCAAAGACACTCATGTTTGATATCGTTGTGGCAACACTTCGGTTAATTCCCTTAAATGCCAAATTCCGCTTCAATATTATGACTACCAAGAACCTCAGACACGGAGTCCCGTTCACGGTGAACATCTAGACATGACTGCACCAGGATAACGAATAATGTAATTTTGTAATTCATTTCTTTTGGTTTGTGCCGAGCGAACAGCGTCCGCGATAAACATCTCGTCCGTGCAGAGGTGACAGAACACGATTTTAGGATTTTCTGATGCCTCATATAACTTTATAATGTGAGTTTAAAATCCGCCCTTGATGTCACCCACTGGTTGCTCGTAACCCGTGGATTTTGATATCGACAAAAATTCGATCTCTGTGCCAATGAAGTTAGAGTGCTTGCAGCGCTGGTTTGAGAAATTCAATCTCTCTGAGTGGCATGTCCAATAGCCTCCGAGGAGATGAATACAGTTGAAGCAATACACAAAATATGCAACATATCACGCGCCCTGCCATTACATGAACGTAGTTACGAAACATTGAATTTGTAGAAAAGTCTAGAGCTTCGTAATTGTATAACTGATCCATAGTTTACCTACGTTGTCACAACTGTAGAGGTAATTAAGCATAAAACTCAATTAGATACGATTTTGCATGATGAACAGAAATGAATGAGAACGCATTCGTCACATATGACAAAGTAAAATGTCGTCATTCGACTGCAGAGGATAGGAAACTTACAGAAGACTATTTTTTTTATCGTTAGTGAGGTGGGACTAAGTCCTTGTATTGCGGCCACTTCTGACCTATTGGACCAGCCCAGATGATAGGTGAGGGTGATTGTGTGCCCCAGCGCCACTTTGTCAACCACAAATCCCACTTGACCAGACCCGGGATCGAACCCGGGCCGCCGCGGTGGGAAGCCAGCGACTAACCGCTTGAGCTATGGCGCGGCCTTACAGAAGACTAACGAAAGCCTATTCCACGGCCGAGACTTCGACGAGCACGCCACAAATAACAATAACGCTTCAGTTAAATTGTTAGGATATTTTCTGTAATTTTTTTCAGTACCAGAAATTTTTAAGTTGATGATAAAGTCGAAAGACATTACTACGTACATTACGAATGGTGAACAGCCCATGCAAATAGAACAGTTTATATCACGTAGCAGAAAATAAGACAGTATTACAGACTTCGAGAGAGGAGACTAAAGTGAATAACAAAAACATCAAGCTCGGGACATCTTGCCAGGTGAAGGTACTCTTAACTTGCCTAATCCGTCAAGACAAGTAGAAGTATTATATTTCAGCATCCCGCTGCGTTGAGGCATCATCCTTATTATCAAAGTATCCGTCAATAATGCAACAATTTTAAAAATTGGATAATAACTTTTAATGTATAGAATATGCTTTTAGTGTACTCTTGACACGTAATGATTTTAATAACATCAAAAATATTGAAATACATTTTTAGTGTGAAACATATTTATAAAGTCTTTTATATTGTTGCATTATTGACGGATACTTTGACAATAAAGTAGAAGTAGTTTATGCCCCCGGGTTCTTTTGCAGACTGTTTGTGGAAATGCATATCTTCGTAACCGTTTCTTATCTTGGTGTACACAATAACGGAAATATCCTTTTTATTTGAATTCATGCGACTGACAACTCGCTTCATACAGAGTATTGTAACATATACAGCTAGGCAACGGCACGGTAAACACACTTCCTAGGTAACACAGACAACTACAGAACTTCGGTTACTAGTCTTTTGGTACGCGCAGTGTAAATTTGACTGATTAAAGGCCGATATCCATGGCAACGAACCTCCAAAGCACATTAACAGCGAAGGACGCGACAACTCTACTGTTGAAGGAGGTGATCTCCATGCGGTTCGACCAGAACCTACGTGAGGGAGAGAACTGGCCAACAGAAGGCAGAATACGATAGAAAACTGACAGAAGTCAGAAATGAAAACTTTAGTTTATGAGGTGTCATATTGTTCTTAGTTACGAAGTGCTATAGTCGCGGTAAGATTGTCTTAAAACTAATTGTAGTTCCGCCTGGCGAATATCCAATAAATCGATTCATCTAATTCCGAAACCCATTAAAAACTTGTCGCGTTACCAGGATGCGTGTCAATATGCTTCATGTCAGATTCCAGAGGCAAAGGATTTGGACTCAGTCAATTTCTTCTTCTTCTTCTTCTCCTCCTCCTCCTCCTCCTCCTATAGCACGACAGGCTAAAGCGGGGCCTTGGCCTCCTCGAAACTTGCCTGTCTGGAGATGGTCTTTTCCGGGTTCTCACTTTCAGAATTTTCTACTGTCTATTCCCACTGCATTAACCCATATTTTCCTTGGCTTTCCCATTGGCCTCTTTCCGATAATGCTGCTTTCCAACTCAGTCAATTGACAAACTTATAAAATTACAAAGGGCGTTCAAGGAACTTCAGAACTTATTTTTATTTCATAGTCGGGATAGCTCACCCAGTTAGCCACTGTGCTATGAGCTGGACGACAGAGGAGTCGGGGTTAAATTCCCGGCAGGGGCAGGAGATTCTGTTTTTCACAGAGTCCAGACTGGCTCTGGGTCCCACCCAGCCTCTTTCACAAAGGATAAGAGAAATATTTCCCAAGGAGAAAAGTGCCAGGAGCTTGACATTATCCACTCACTTTTATGTAATGTCGAGTTTAAGACTCGTGGAGCTATACCTCCACTACCATACGAGTACATATATTTCTTCATGGCGTGGTGCCTAACTAATTAAACACAGGGACTACTTCTTTATCATTCAAACATCATGTAAAATTTTTGGCACAATTGTTTCTCTACGTACGGGATATATGAGTGATACTGTCACGCTTTCATGGTCGTGACTAATAATAAGGGGTTTGGATTGGATGATTGGATTTATTGATCACTCCTTTGCCATCACTCGAAATCACAATAACGTACAATAACCCACAATAAATGACTGTCCAGGACTCGTTCTTTTCTGAGTGGACTACGACGGGCTTCATTCTGATCTGATCTGTTCTGACCTAAACTACGACTGACTTCATTCTCATCTGAACATCCCCTTATATAGTGTATCAGTATCCAAGAAAAATCTCTTGATCACTTGTAACCATGGAAACGCCTGCTGATTCCAAATTTGTTGTACTGGAAAATATGAAAACTGGCCCACTGAAAATATACTCCGACATCGTGACCAACACCATACATTTCTTTTCCAGCTACTTGATGTGTGTGCCACATTTCAGGCATCTAGTGCAGCTGCCTAACGAGGGCTCAACTTAATGAACAATATCAAGATGACGTCTTGTAACAAACTCGAGTTTTTCACATAGAAATGCTAATGCGTAGCGAACCCTATCTATGTGATGAATTTGAAGTTGATCTTGACGCTGTTTATTTCTTCTGGAAGAGCGAAAAAAGTTGAGGTGGACAGAGAGTAATTCAATTCGATTCTTTATTATTCGTGTACNCACTTAGACCAGTTATTGGTCCATTGTGCGTCCCCCTTTAATTTCTACTGTCGCCATAACCTACCGGTACTGGTGCGAGGTCGGCCCTCGGTACCTGATATTTCCCCCATCTACCAGAGGCATTGGAAACTACTTGGGCGGGAAACTTGTTGCCTAATTTTGCTTAGAGGTCTCCTAGAGACATGAGGATCTTTTATGTGCCGTAAATCTACGACACGGGACCCACGGCTTAAAGTCCCTCCCCCAGGACTTGTTCCCTGAATTTTTCCGCCCTTAAAAATTCCACGACCTCCGCCGGGTTTGAACCCAGGAACGTTACCCCTAGACTATGGAGGCCGCTACCACTAATAGTATCTCAAACTTTCACAGATGTTCATACTATTTGGTGAACTTTTACGAAGGCTGTATATACACGTATTTTTATTGCTTCAATGTTTGGATTAGTTCTTTTTGATTTATTGTCCTAACATTTATTGATTTAGTGAATAGTCAATTTCAATTAATAAATACAAAATGAAACAGTATACTATAATTTTTTGTTTTGTTATTTATAGGAGGTTATGAATGTAATGTCTGTTATGGACCCTTTTCGAAAACCGCTGCCCCCGCCACCCCCCAACCGGGTTGCCCAACCGAAACAAATTGGTGCGCATAGGACACCATGACTTGCGCACTTGCATCTTCGGCTTAGAGGGAACCTTGTACAGAGGCTGTGTATATATTGTACATAGAAGTAAGGATTAAGTGTGTATTTGTAAATGTATGTAAATACAGACAATAGACTTAATACAGACTGACTGACAGATGACAGACCCGACCTCTCGTCAGAGAGGGCGCTACACATGGACAGGACGGTAACTTTCATTGAAAAGAAATGGGGCTCGACACCAAGACAGACAGACTGACCGACCGTCAGTTGTAACATGACCCTCGCCCTCGCCCTCGGAACCTTGTGCCCTACACATGTTTTTAATGTACGTGTTCAGTAAGCCTAGCTGCGTATTAATTTCCGCTAAATTGTCATGTATACGAGATTATAGACAACAGCAAAGCGTTGCGTGTTACGGATGCACAGCTAGTGGCGTCGGGTGTTGGGAAGCCAAGCCTAGTTACTGTTACACGAGTGAACACAAACAAAATGCCAGTGCATGCGAAAAAGGATACTAGAAGGTACAGAAGCTCTGATTATCTGTGTTTCAGCACAGAGCCAGTAGACAGTGAATCAGAGCCAGTGTGATCACTGTCTGGTTGCTTTATATACCCACTGATCACAATTTCTGAAGAACCGTTAAACTTATTTTCGTTTTTACTTTATAAAAATAATAATTTAAAAAGTAGTTTGTTCTGCTTCCAGGCAATTTAAAGTTCAGTTTTCTTCTTCGTAACAGAATGAGACTCATAGGAACATCTATCATTTCTTTTTTCAGATTACAGGAGAAAATGAAGACTGGCGATTTGCCATTTATTTGGAATAATGGGTCGATTCTCTTTTCATCTGAGGAACGTAATGCATCAATGAAAACAGGAAGATCACAAATGACCGCAGGACGGCCCCTTCAGGATTCTGATGGACGCTGAAGTCCTCAAATTGTGGCGCTGGGGCAGGTTTTCTCCGAGTACTTCAGTTTCCCCTGCCAATTTTCATTCCACCAATTGCTCCACAATCACCCTCACCTATCATCTGGGGCTGGTACAATACGCCAGAAGTGGCCGCATTACAAGGGACTTAGTCCCACCCCACTAGCAATAAAAAAAGTCCTCAAATTAATTGTTCTCCCTGCAAATAAAACGGAGTACTACGCGCATGGAATGCTTCCACATTACCAGCTAACAACGAAGCAAATTGAGACATAAAATATTCACAAGCGCTGCACAACTGCCGTTATCTGATGGTAACTTGCTCCGACAAAGTAACCCATTCACTAGGTGGGAGTCTTTTTGCAGCTGACCAGCGTTCGTTGGGTCCCAAGGAATATGTCCAGGTCCGATGTTTCTTATGATCTTTTGTACCAAGCTTAATTTTTACGGGGAGGAGTTGTTAGCCCCAGGCCCAAATCCCAAGCCGGAGGACCACCCCTTGTCGGCTGTCCGCGACTGTTTATTCAATATATTCGCAGCTATCCTCCATACCTGGAGGGCGTCTCCTCCATCCGCAACCTGAGGACGCGTCAAGCCATGGTGACAAGGTAACGTAGAGGTCATACACTAAGAAAGCGAAAATGGACAATCATTATTGCGACTTCCAAGTTTCGTAGAAAACAAAAGTCAAATGGAAAGATGTGTTTTTTTTATTGCTAGTGGGGTGGGACTAAGACCCTTGTACTGCGGCCACTTCTGGCCTATTGTACCAGCCCCGAGATGATAGGTGAGGGTGACTGTGGAGCAATTGGTGGAATGAAGATTGGCAGAGGAAACCGAAGTACTCGGAGAAAACCTACCCCAGCGCCACTTTGTCCACCACAAATCCCACTTGACCAGACCCGGGATTGAACCCGGGCCGCCGCGGTTGGAAGCCAACGACTAACCGCTTGAGCTATGGCGCGGCCAAATTTGACTGTTAGAAATGTTCATGTTGATATACAGAATTTTCCTTTTGTACTAGTACATGCCAGTGCGGTACGTGGGGAGGTTAAGACCACAGTGCTTTCGCATATGGGTAATTTATTAAATAGTACTTACTTGTAGTCACTTGCAGGTGCTTGCAGACATATATCACATGGTTATGATGATATCACTGTTTCTTACACTTTAAATACACCACAGAAGCTCAGGAGAACTTGCTTACACGGATCCAGTACATTGTAGCACTGAGCGGCATTGAGAGTCCAGCCATCAGAATCCCTGACAAGACTCAACGATCACAACTACTTCCTACTCCCGATTTGCTTCCAGAGATTACCAAAAATCCAAAGCAGGAAAAAATCTGTGTCTACTAATATGGCTGAAATATTAAGATTATCGAAATTAAATCTAAGGTAAGCCGCACGCCGGCATGCGTCAAGATATGTAACAGTCAAGACACGATGTCTGTGACATGGTGCAATAAAGGAGCACAATTGATGAGGTTATGAAAACCGCTGCACCACCGTCTGAGTCATGACGTCAACATCATGTCTCAGATCGGTGTGCGGGAGTTTACATAACCTCATTCGTTTCAACTGTGCTCCTTTCTTTGCGCCATGTCGCAAATAAAGGAGCGTAATTGATGAGGTTATGAAAACCGCCGCACCACCGTCTGAGTCATGACGTCAGCATCATGTGTCAGACCGGTGTGCGGGGCTTTCATAACCTCATTCCTTTCAACTGTGCTCCTTTCTTTGCGCCATGTCGCAGATATCGTGTCTTGACTGTTAAGGCGCGTCCACATTACTCGTACTCGTGCTCGTGTGACTCGCTATGCTCGCGAGTAATGTGGACGATATGACAAGTAACGAGACAAGCGAATTTTTAATTTAAACACTATAGCCAATAAATTAAAATACGACTACAGCCTATACACATTACAAGTAAATATACGGATCCTCACGTGCCGAAGCCTGGCGAGCAACTGAAGTAGTGTGGATGAAGATTTACTGGCACAAGTAAAAGCCAGACGAGTCTCCCGACGAGCACAAGCCTGGCGAGCAGGAGTAATGTGGACGCGTCTTTACATGTCTTGAGACATGCCGGTGTGTGGCCTACCTAAGACAATCCACAATTTATGCGCTAATGTCGGATAGGCTTGAAAGTATAACCCCCTTTCCCCTTGGTGGCAGGTGTAAGATATTTATTTGAAGAGTTCTGTCCTCTGTGATATAAAGCCATGTAGCCCGGTGAAAGTCAACCGCCTTCTAGGAGGAACACATCGCCCCCATCTTCCGAAGCCTTGTTTGCTGCCATCTTCATGCTGATTTCTTGCTCGGCTTACTCTTCGACCCTGAACACTGTACTGCACCGAGTTATATCCCATAAGATAGACTTCTTCATAACCACCGCCGTGAAAGCCTCAGATCCTACAGACATTCGCTTAATTGATCGAGATCTCTTGCTGAAACACGAAGGTTCGTCACTACTGCTATACAAACCTATTATTGAACTTTATCCTGAGCCGTTTAAAGCCAGCTCATACCTTCACAACTTGGTTACCTTAAGATTCATTTTAAAATTATCCTATGGCCTCTGTATACAGGCAAAGGTGATGGACAAAGTCCAAAAATCTGAGAAATCTCTTAACCCTTCCAGGAATCAAACCCTGACTCTTCGGCCATTTAGCCCATGTCTTAGATTCTGTACCATCTGAACTATATGTTCCCAAAATAGCCTTCCAAATAAACTTTCGTACATTTTTGATATTTCCTCATTTCTCTGCTACATGCATTACCCATCTCACATTGATTTAATTGCTGTAGCAATATCAGATAAAGAGCACAAATCGTTAAGATTATTATTAGTCTTCTTCACTCAACTGTTACATCATTTCTCTATGAGGACTAAAGTCTTGGTTATCCAGCTTGTAGTAGTGCATTTTATTTATGCAGCAATGCCGGATAACACTGACTGTAACTACTAATTTAATACATTTGACATGCCTTTCATACATAAAAATGTCAAGACTCTTCAGAATATGTGACACTAGCAACGCTCACCATGGGAAGTGGACAATGATTTTCACCAGAAAAAAGGCTTTAAATGTACTTGGTGCCCATGTTGAATATTAAACATGCGACTCCTTTTTATTTAAATTACAACAATGAAAGATCTGAGAACTCCTATTTCTCTGTAACACACTGCAGTTGTAAATGAAATACTTGCCCTGTATTTCTATGCTGAAAATCAAAACTAATTCTGAATTGAACCCAGCATTATGACTAGCATTCACTGGCCCTTGGTCATGCCTACTGTAGTAAATAGCAGTAACTTACTATACTCAAAGGCCGTGCCATAGCTAAAGCGGTTAGTCGCTGGCTTCCCACCGCAGCGGCCCAGGTTCGATCCCGGGTCTGGTCAAGTGGGATTTGTGGTGGACAAAGTCATGCTGGGGCAGGTTTTCTCAGAGTATTTCGGTTTCCCCTACCAATCTTAGTTCCACCAATTGCTCCACAATCACCCTCACCTATCATCTAGGGCTGGTACAATAGGCCAGAAGTGGCCGCTGTACAAGGGTCTTAGTCCCACCCCACTAGCAAAAAAAAAAATACTATACTCAGTTATAATGTATAGTGGGCATTACATCATCAGGTCTAATAACACAGTCATGTTGAATTTAAATGATACAACTGAAAATTCAACTTCTTTTCTTAACTTTGCTGAATACATGTTAAAGATGTAATATGAACCAGCCAAATATTGTAAAACTGTAGAATATACCTCCCTACCTTTCTTTATATGGCCATTCTGTTGTGCAGCACCCCCTGGAAGAATATCACTGATCTGGATCCATGGGAAATTTGAGCACTCCTGGCAGAAACACAATTTTGAGTGACCACTTATGTTTCTGTCTGCAGCAATTATTCTATTTTTATGTTACCTAAGCTAGAGCCTTTAATTTAATTTCAACAAGGAAAGGTAGGCTATTTCATGATGCTGTGTCAACTGGAGAGTTATTTACAACATTAAGCCCTATAACAGGATTATTAAAATATGTCCTACAGATCAGTAGCAACCGCTGATCTGTTACATCAGAATTATGTTGGACACTGACCACACATATCCTACGTGATTGTGAGGCCATAGTGTACCTAAAATTTCATCACTTGGGCCAGTTCTTTATGGAACCAAGTGACTACTGTGATGACCCCATGAACAAAGTCCTACAGTTCATTCAAAATGTCAGATTAATAATGGGTTAATATAAAGGGGAGGGGCAATAGATCATTGAGGGTTGCAATGCAAGGGCTGAATTATTATTCCCACCCTTCATACATTCAAACATTCATTTTTACATGTCGGACACTGTCTATTGCGATTTTACATACATAATTTTGAAGCTGACCCTACTCCCGTCTTCAGGTACTAAGTTGCCATTGCAATACCCTAATCTTCTAGTGGTTAGGATACATGGTTATTATTCAAAGAGTCCTGGGTTCCATTCTGACCATATCTACCAATACAAAACATGAAAAAGAACAGAATATGTTGTTACAAAGTTAAACTTATTTAAAACAGTGCAGTAAGGACATGCATTGTTTTTTCAACAAAATATAAGATAATATGATCCCAAGTAAAATTAAAATATATTCATCAATGGCAAAATTTCAACCATTATAAATAAATTAATCCCCTGAATAAATATGTGCAAGTATATAAAATCAATGAAACTGCTTCGTTTTTCTTTTTGTGCAGAGGGAATCAAAGAGATGTATTATTTGGAGGAGCTGTGTCTGTCCATCTGCATAGTTCATCTCTGAAACTAACTAATATGTTTCAGTAAAATTCTCTATTGAGAGAAAAGCAGAATTTAATTTTGTTCCATATAGTCCAAACTACGTGTAACTCCTGCTTTATATGAGGTTAAAATCGACTTTAAATTTGTTCCAAGCACAAAAATTTGTATTAATATTAAGGTCTAATCTTGAATATGTTGTATATTACAAAATATAGCACAACACTTGTTGAACATATAGCATTGTGTGCATCATGAAAATCTTTGCAACAAATTGTAATGTGAAAAGAACAGACATCAAAGCCAACGTGATAAGCAAAATAGCTCCACCCTTGTCATGTAAGTCATTGAGACTCCATGTAACAGATAGATTTATTAAGGATGGACAGAAAGAAACTGTATAAAAATTTAAAGCACTATCTGTAGGGAAAGTATTGATAAAGCACCATACGCAACAAATTAGAGCTTCTTCCTCAGAATAACAAATATACGCCATACAGTAAAAGTACATCAATGCCACATAGTGCAGATACTGAAAGTGTCATAAAACAACCCTTAAAATAAATAATAAAAGAACAATAATATATTCAGTAATCAAAATAACCTGCCAAATTTTGTACTTCTGAGAGGAGCCAATAAATATTTTGACATGTGAATGCATTGCTACGTAATGACTTGCTGGAACATGTTTCCACAACGAATAATACTGAATAAGCAATGTATTGCATAGAAAGATGTTGATCCCTAGAAATGCACACAGAAACATTTCCATTACAACAGATGGCTAAAGGCTGTTCACATGACAACAAACTGGTCAAAGCACAGTAATGTCTAGGGACGCGAGAACTCTATTGTCGAAGGACGTCACTTCTGCATGATTCGCTGAAGCATCAGAACAAGAGAGTTTGCCACACAAATGAGTGAGTTATGGGATTAATTTAGTATGGAATTACTTAATTACGGAGCGCAAGAGAAGACTAGAGGTCGGACAGCAGTGAGAGATTCATTATCCAGAAGGAGTTAAATGTGTTAATTGTTGTAATCAAGTGTAATTGTAATACAGATATCTAATAAATCCGATGAATCAAATCTAAAACTCACAAATATCAGTCACACCTAACCCCCTACATGTGAAAATATCTAGAAAGATCTTGTAAGTCTGTGAGGACACACATATGTTAAGTTAAAAATTTATGGCAATAATATGGCTGCAGTTTCATAACTGCAAAATTTCTTTCTTTAAATATGAGCCACTTCCTTCTCTTCCATCATCTATATAAATAAAAATGTAAATGTTCGTTTGTCTCTGGTCGAAGATCTCCGAAAGTTCTTCACCAATTGCTTTGGAATTTTGATATAACGTTGCATTCGAATACGCGCCTTTTTTAATGTACCTATTATATAGATGTCACACCTGTGACAGGTAAAAACATGTCACATGTTCCGAATCCAGCAGTCGTTTCCATAGTAACGCTAGTAACAGTAGTAACAGTCATGGCACAAAGTTTGTGCCATGACTGTCAAAGAAAACCCACAGAGCTAAGCAAACAGCCCTACTGCATGTAAGAAAACATTATATTAAAACATAAAAATTCACATTTTAAAAATATGTGAACATGGTGGAAACATGTGGAACTCTTTCCTAATTCTTTCTCTTCATTCCTTGGTCATACCCAAATTTTAGTTGTCAAAGCATATTCCTCAGTGACTATTATCATAAACTCTGTGCTGCTATTTGTGGTCTACTTAAAGATATGTACAAAATTAAGTGTGAAGGGTCATGTTCCTGCTTAGGTGCAGACTAAATATCTTATTTTAGATCTGTTTTAAGTGTTGATTTACATCATAAGCATTTGATATTTAGTGTATTTCAAGTACTTTAATGTTGCTTTAAAAAATAGAATTCAGTAAGAACAGTAACATTTTCTAGCATCTTACGCCATGTAGTCCAACATAATGTACTGCCTCCATTTTCAGGATGAAAGAGTAAACCAAGCAAGCAAACATAATGCTGCTCTGTTTGTTTGGTTTACTCTTCAACCCCGAAGACAGAGGCAGTATATTCCTCAAAAATGTCACCAAACTTCTACCAGGCTACTATGTCCAAGAAAGTAGTATCCTTCATTGTCACTGTCACAAGAACCTCAAATATCAAGATATTCTATAAATGTAGACTTCAACGTGAAAGAAAGGTGATCCAAGATAATAAGGAACACATTGTGGCATATTTACTACAAGCAAGAACTAATGAGCAACAGAAACAGCTGTTTCTAAGTAATACATGCACGCAACAATAGAATGGGGTTATGCTACCAATTTCTAGGCAACAGCTCGGTAAACATGTTCCAACATGCAGCAATATAGGAAGCTGTGTTTTCTATGTGGTCTGCTTCAAGCAACAATACAGAGCTGTGTCACGCAACAGTACAGTGCTGTGTTTTCTGTGTGTGGTCCATGTCAAGAGGATATAAGACCAGAGCTGAGGGGAGGGAATTGGACCAGAATTCAGTGTAGGTAGGAGAAAGCCATGGGAAATTTGTAGTCAAAGAATTATATGTCAGCCTGTGAAGACTTTGTGTGTGATTAGAAGATCTAGTCACAGGGAGTCTAGGAGATTTCAGTTGAGAGTTCAGTTCTGTACGGGAGGCTGTGAAGAAAAGCGGTAGTTGCAAGAGTGTGGCTGTGAAGAGAAGACTTTTTATGTAATATTTGGAGTGTGTAATTCAGTGAAGACATTGTAAAGGTGTAGCCATTGTTGAGATCTGTTACCTGGCAACAGCTAGTGTAAGCAGATATTTAAGAAGTTATGTATGTGTTATAATTACAGTAATCCTTACAGTGTTAAAATTATTTGTAGTTAGGACCTGTAAGTGGTCAATAAATCCAATTACAAATCTGAAGCCCATCTTTAGTTACTGATGTGTTTGACAATATATTCTTCTGTCCTCTGATCCATATCCTGTATGTCCAGAAAGCCACTGCACATATTCAGATGCCATTACTATGAGGCAAATATTATCCTATCAGATCTCTAAAATAAGAATACAGTGTACCTTCCACAATACCCTTTGTATATCACATGACACCTGACAGTATCAGAGTTACAGCAAAGTACGAGTATATGAAACTTATTTTTTTATGTATAATTTTATTCTGTTGAAATCTCCATCCATTTTCATAATTTAGAATCATCATCACTCATGGAGCTGAGCCCTTCTTGAGAAGCCGCCAACTGTGCATGTACTCAAGAATTCCCAGCATTTTATGGAACCCGAAGGTTCATGTCTTGGTCTTCCCAGTGGTGTTTTTCTTTCTGGCTTTCCCACCAATATCCTATATGCATTCCTCTTCTCCCACATTCGTGTTACATGCCCTGACCATCTCATCCTCCTTGATCATTCTAATTATATAATTTATTATTTATTTATTACATAATTTAGAATATACTTTGAAAAAGGTTGACTGATGAAGAAAACTGATAGTGTCATGAAATACTAATAGAATTACAGAATTATGACAAATGAACCAAGTTCAATGAAGATTTATAAATATAACAGCACCAAAATAATAAAATCTGTTCATACAAACATGGCCATCAATAAACTTCATCATCATCATCATCATCATCATCATCCTCCTCAGCAGCATCAGCATCAGCATCATTAACAGAACAGCCGCAGACGGAAGGAATGATTATGTAAGATTTGAGGTTTTCATGGTGGTGACTATGAAGAAAGCAGTCTTCTGGGATGTGGTGCCATGTAGATATTGTGTTAATCGACGTTTCGGAGGAACGCATCGCCTCCATCTTCAGGGTAGAAGAAAATCTGCAAGATGGTTCTTTGCTTGCAGATTTTCATCTTTTTTTCTTCTACCCTGAAAATGGAGGTGATATGTTCCTCCGAAACGTCGGCTAACACAGCGCCACATCCCAGAAGACTGCTTTCTTCAAGGAATGGTTAATTCACCGTGATATATTTAGTCTTATAGGATATGCCAGCACAGAGTCTTTCTGGTAATCACTCAAATGAAAGTCAAAATTCATGAATAAAAATGTTTAATACAAACAATAAAACTCAAATATATAACAGTTTTTTCATTTCACTGACAATTTAAACTCTCTGATGGAAACCAAAAGACTGGCAGAATTGATCTGACAGTGGAATAAATATAAAATCATTAGTATTATTAAGACAAAGTATAATACATTACACTAATACAAAGCACTACTAATTATGCACTATATTAATTATCTTTTCAATATTCTATTTATAAAAACATGAATGAAAAAAACACTTAACAAAATATGGGTCTGCTATAGTGTCCAAAACATTTGTATTAGAGTTCAAAGTACCATCCTCTGGAACAATTTCCATAATAACTTGATGGAAATTATTCTACAATTTTCAAATTACAGTTTAAAGCATAAGTTTTTGGAATGTACCCAATTTATTAATGGAAACGATTTTTTGGCTTTTATAGCATGTACTGTTTTACATCAGGCATGGTCAACTGATAGTCTGAAAGGGGCAATATGACCCACTATTGTAGGTCTGTCAATTATATTCCCTGCAACTCAATTTAAGTATGTATGTGCAAAAAAAAAGTGATGCTTGTCATTTATAATATTTAATTTGAATGCTTCAAAAATGCCCTGACTCCTGCTACTACACAGAAATAGATAAACTGAGCATTAACCCTGAGTACTGCCATGAAATAAAAATCAAGTTAAAAGAGATTCATGGGCTTGTAATTCTGCCTGAGATTTCTTATCACAGCTTGTCTGAATCATCATCAGCAGCAATGAAAGAGAGAGAAAGCTAATCAAAAGCACCTTCCATCATAAATTTAACTTTTTGTTATCCTGATTTATTAATGTGCTTGCCTTTGGTGAAATTTATTGAATGATTCCTTACCATTTTATGAATAGAATTTGAAGAACTCATAGTAGTCTTTATGTGGTTTCTTTAAATTGAGTTTGTGTGTTTATTAAAACTAGACTGTTAATATTCCCTTGGACAGTAGCAAACCTGGTATTTTATAACGTGAAGAATATACATTTTAAATCATTTTATGGGCGACATATGATGGCGAGCAGTGCAATGGTTTAACGTAAATTACACACCTGAGGATAGCACAGTGATGCCGAAACATGTAAGGAAGTGACATGTGAGATTGTGTGCACTAGAAGACGGTCAATACATACATATCATGGTTCAGAGATGATGGCCCACGAGCATTTTTGAATGGATTTTTAATCCCATTAAATTCATCAAAATCATTGCAAAAGTATTTCCCGAAATGAACTTTCAACATTATGAGATGTTGAAGTAGGCAGCTTTTTATGTCCATTGGAAGCACTGGATTATCAGTGTCTTGTACCATTGACACCAGAGTAGGGGACATGTCTAGCATGTCGCTTTCCATACTGTTTCTCCAGAGCTCTAATTTTCTCATGAATGCCTTCACTTTGTCATTCCAAGAAAGTACAGCTGCCTCATTCCCTTGAAGTGAAGAGTTGAGGATATTTAGTTTCTCAAATATATCTGTGAGGTAAGCCAATTTCAATAAAAAATCCTTGTTGCTGAAACTGTCTGCCAGTGAATGATTTTCCCCATTTAAAAAACAGAACACCTCATGCCTCAGCTCAAACATTCTCTTTAATACCTTGCCTCTTGAAAGCCATCGAGCAACACTAAAAACAACAGAGCAGTGTGTTCGGCACCCATTCCTCACACAGCATTTTAAAAAGTCTAGACTTCAGAGGATTTGTCTTGATAACATTGACAGTTTTTACAACCGTCTGCAGCACTTCATGAAGGGGTGGGCTCATTTCTTTAGATGCCAAAGCCTCCCGATATATCATACAGTGAGTCCATACTGCTTCGGGAGCAACAGCTTTCATTTTTGCTTGTAATCCAGCATGGACTCCAGACATTGAATGAACTCCATCTGTATATATGCCAGTGCACTTATCCCATGATATCCCATTTTCATTAAAGAAAGCATTAATCTTGTCGAAAAGGCTTTGAGCTGTTGCTGTTTTCAAGATGGGCTCACAGAAAAATAATTCATCTCGCATATTACACTCATCAACAAAATGAACATACGCAATTAAATGAGCATCTTTATGAATATCAGTCGCTTCTTCCACTTGATGTGCAAAGTACTTGTTACGCAACTTCTCAATTAAATGCTGACGTAAATCGTCAGAAATGTCTGAAATTCTTCTACAAACTGTATCATTAGAGAGGGGGATATTTTTCAATTGCTGAGCAGAAGAGTCACCCAACATTGTTGATACTGTGTCAATCGCTGCTGGTAAAATCAGTGTTTCTGAAATTGTGTGTGGTTTCTTGCATTTAGTAATTCTATGAGAAACCTGGACTTAGAAGTCACATTTGTTGTTTTAGCAAATTTCTGTTGGGTGGACTTTAAACCACTAAGCTTTCTAACAAAAAAATTCTTTGGTCTATTTGTAAACTTCGGATGTTTGGTTTCAAGATGTCTCTTTAATTTATTATGTTTCATACTATCTGCAGCTAAAATACTTAGACAGATTACACATTGCGGATATTCTTCATCATTGACCACANTTTTCGTAAAGCCTAGAGATAAATAGTTCTCATCATACCTTCTCGTTTTCACACTCCGAGTAGCTTCTATCCCACCACTAGTTGAAGGAGCACTAGTGTTTTCATTTCTGTAACTAATCAGGAAATGCTTCATGATCAATTGTTCATAATGAAGTCAATTTCAAGAGGTAAACAAATCAGCACAACTGCACTGAAACGTTGAATGCATAAGAACACAACATCAAACAGGCATACCCGTCGATCACCATTAAGTCTGGTGACAAACCGCCTGCTCCCTGCCCAACAGGCGCCAATGAGATGACATAAGCCGCTGCTTAACTATCAACGCTGTCTCTGGCATACGCGTTTTATAATTGCCGGTAAAGAGAACACTTATTAGTTATTTTGAAATTCATGATAATTAAAAGCATGTACTCATCAAAAGTTTTTCTATATGTATTTTTATTTTTTGTTACTTTTCTAATTGATTTAGGGCAATTTTAATTTTTATCTGTAGGAAAGTATGCTCCCCCCCTGGGGGTCGCACCCCACAGTTTGAGAACCACTGGCATACACAGTTGAGTATGCTTTGTGAATGCTGGAATTCCAGGACAGATTCAAAGATGTAGGTTGAAAAATTATTGACAAAATACCTGAAATACTGACATAAGAATCTTTGGATGGGGTTTCTACGATTTCTTTAACAATTTCTCAGCATCTCAGAATATGCAGGTTCAAATGGAAGGATAATAACAATTATGTGAGGCAAACTGAAAAGGATGTGGAAGGAAGTGGACATGGCCTAAAATAAGGTGTTATCTTGGCATCTGCTTGAAGGACTGAGGAAAACCATGAATAACAGTCAGTGTTCTGGCTTATATATGAACTGATCACCTTCTGAATAAACTCAGAAGCATCACTGCTGGAGCTGACTTGCTCGGTGGGACAGAGGAAATCTGGCTTTGATGACTGCAGTGAAAAATTGTTTATGTACTACACAGTCCGTCAACAATGCAACAAATCGTTCTTTCTTTCACTTTCACTTTCGACACAACATGTTTCAGCCCTAAATGGCCATCTTCAGGTGTCTTAATATACTAAAACTGCATATGCAATGAATGGATAATGTTAGTGCAGTGTAGCAGTTTAAGCATAGGAAGGCACCTGAGGATGGCCATTTAGGGCCGAAATATGTTGTGTCGAGAGTGAAAGTGAAAGAAAGAAGGAACAATTCATTGCACTGTTGATGGACTGTGTAGTATATACACAATTTTAGATATAATAATGCAACAGGATGCTTAAATACAGGATTGCAGTGAAAAGGTTAATCAATCTCATAGTTTGGGAAATCACAACTTTGTTGAAGTAAATCCTCCCACACTGCAACCAAATATTAAAAAGGTGGGTTGGAATTAATGATAATTACCTCAATTTCTAGTAGTGGTGTCTCTTACTGAACTTGAAATGTAATGTCTTGGTGAATTCATGTGATGAACATCACTATTATCAATATTACAGGTATCTACTAACACATTACACGCTTTACAGATGTCCATGCCTGCCTGAAATTCTTAATTTAACTCTTTGTAGTTAAGATTGGCACATATAAAATCTATAAAAAATCAATGTCATACACAGAGTTGTATCTGCACTATATGAAAACAAATTACAATGGCACATTAAGGCATTCAAATGAACAATATTGAAAATTGTGTTTCAAATTGAGTAGGCCAATATAGCGGTTCTAAAAACCAATGAAGCATATAATAAAACGTGAGCTACTAATGCTATTACAAGCTTAAGCCATGAAAAAATATAATAATCTAAACAATCTTATTATAAGAACTCATGAATACACAATTCTACATGGCTGCTGTCACTTTCAAAATTATATGAAAAGGAATAAGTGTCAATAAGACTGAAATTATTAGAAAGATAAAATACAGTCTTGAAACAAATTAAAAGGAAGACTACTAAGAATAAACAAACTTTTACTTAGAATATAATACCTTACATTTTTACAGTCCACTGATTCCACATAACAAAATCACTGTATTATAATACTACCAAGGATGATACTTCTTTGGCTGATACAAACCTCTATTTTTAGTCCAAGACTACCCCACATCTTTTCCAATTCAACATGGTATTCTTCACATGCATCTGAATTCATGTGATCGCTATTCTTCACGTCTTCTTTCTTGACAGGTATTAACCATTCTTTTCTTACATAAGTTGTCCTTTCAAAATTATTGTTATTTTCACCACCACATTCATGCACTTCTGAAATTAAAAAGAAAATACACACACAAAACTATAGATGCAAGTAAGAAATTAAGTCCTTTAATTTTATCGGACTGTTATAATTTTCGATGAAATCAGAACCTACTGCTTGTAGTTTGTATGACTTTTGGTTGTGTTAGTCTTAAGGGGAATGGTGTAGACATTTTTGCCTGCAGCATTCATTGAATCTACTGCTTTCCTTTGTATTGATTTTGTGTATAATAGTGTAACGGACCAAAATTAAACAATTTAAAATACTGCTTTCCTACTACATTGCAATATTTTATTTATCAGTTGTTATATTCTTGAATGTTGGTCCTTAAAATTTTATCATGTAAGTGTTCCAAAATCCACCCTCCACCCACCCAACTTACATTAATAGATTTTGGTTTTAAGGTAAAATGATTAACTTTACAGTTCTTAGGGGTCAGTCTCTCTTCCCACTCCAAGCTGTGTTTTTGACATTCACAGTTTACATACCCTGATTAGAATTATTGTTGTCTAGTGATAGAGATTAGCTACTTCTATTGGGCCAAACAAAGTAGGCATCATACTTTTACTTTATGGAAGCAGAACCATCATCTGAAATGTTGGATTGTTGTGTTTCTTTAACCAAAACAAAACGATAATGTGTACATTTAACAACAAACCTTCATCACACAATTTTAAGACTTATCTTAAAGCAAATTTCCTTTTGTTAACATCAAATATTAATATATAGAAAGTTCATGTGATTACTAACCTGAGTTTTTCTCCATTTCTGTCCTCAAGTGATCCAAACAATCATCATTAATTTTATTTTTCTTCAGTGGTTTATCTCTGCTCTTAACTATAGCTGGGGCATTAGATCTACCTGCTATCTGATCATGTGAATAATTATATGATTTGTTAATAGTATCCGTACTTCCGGAAGAAGGCAATGTAGCACTCTTGTTTACTGTTATGAAAGATTCTTTATTATTTGTTTTAATTATATCTTCACTAGTTTTGTTAACAGACTCTTCAGTGCTCTTATTAGCAACACTAAGATCATTAGTTAATTCTTTTGATTTCTTCATGTTGCTACAGCAATCTGAGATTAATGAAACCTGGTGTTCTCCATGTAATGGTGACTGACGGCTTTTATTAGAGGAAGGTACAGTGGTATCCACACTAACAAGTGACATCACACAACAGTCTTCACTATCACATACATGCTGATTGCAGTATCCACTGCCATTACATACACTATCACACACTACACAAGATTCTACAACAATACACCTGGGTGATACCTTGCAGTGACCAGGAAGTCCTGTAGGTTCTTCCTTGCTTAATTCTAAACACATAATTCCTTTATTAGTCTTTTCTGTTGAGTTGGTAACTTCAGTTTGGTTTAAAGCACACTTAAAATTAATAGAGCTTTGTATATTATCCCTCTGATAATTGAGATCATATTCTTCATCATCTGTTAACATATTTTTAAGAAACAAATGAAAGCTTTTTGATATTTTGTTGGGATGCACTTCTTCCTTGCTTGTAATAGTCTTGCAATTGTTACTTTTGTAGTATGTATGTTCCTTATTATCCACTTCTGCACTATTTGAAACAACCCATTGGTTTTCTCTATCCTGATTGAGAGTGACAGCCTCAAAATTCTCCAAGGCACTGTATGAACAACAGCCTCCATCACAAATAGATGCTTTCTTTGGTATTCTTCTAGCTATGGCTGTATAATTATTCCTGCTAGTCACATCAGTCAAATCATTCACTACTGAGATATCAGTACTTGATGCCTTACCGTCAGTAGTATCATATTTAATGAATGAAACACTCTGTTCCTCATTACTGGACAAGAGGCCAAGGCCACTTTGCCTGATGCATGTATTTTCTTCAGTTGCATTACTCAAATCGTTAAAATGACACTGGTTCAAAGAAAATGGTATGCTGGATACTAATGCTACATCTGTAGGTGGAGATTCTTTAGGTAGCAGGAATTGAACTGCATTCTTATTTTCTGACAAATCATCATTGCAGAGCTCTTTCTCTCTTTTATGGAAGACACTGCCAGTACAATCTGAGCCACATATAGAAAAGTTGGAATCCATACATAAACGACTATTTTCTGTACATAAGTTTTTTAAAGATCTTTCACAGTTAAGACACTTACATATTCTGTTTATAATATCATTGGTAGCCTCTTCAACATTCTCAACTAAAATATGGGAATCATCTACTATAGGCGTAGATGCCTTTGTAAGATGAGCATTACATAGTACACAGGTCTGTGCTTCATCCAACAAGTGCTTAGGATCCTCATTTGGAACAGATAAAAATGAAGTAAAATTTCTTAGCAATCCTGCAGTCACCTCACATTCATTGCTAACTTTGTGTGAATTATCTAACATTGGCATAACTGGATCTAAGGATATCAAATGCTTACTAGTAAAATTAATTGTATCCTGAATGCCTGAACTTCTAAAATCACTTTCAGTTTGGATCAAACTAATATGTTTTTCAGTTTCTTCAGAAAGCATTGCTTCTGGCAGATATACCCCACTGTCATTCTGGTCACATTCTTCAGATTTTGTACACACATTATTAACTTCATAAATTTTTCTTTCATCAATGGATTGATGATTAGGTTGATCAGTGAGCCAAACTGAATGTGGAACTTCAATGCTGTTAACAGCTTTATCATTCATAGTCTTAGTTATCAATTCATCTGTGGTTACAATGCTATTTGTATTATTGTCTTGATTATTATAATCTTTGCAGTAGCAATCATTAGTAATTACTGCCACTTCCACAGATGATGTGGATCGATGTCTTCTTTTGGGTGGGATTATCTTTGCAACAGTTCTATCTGTACTTTTATTGATGTGAGTCACAGTTGTCATGGATGCTAATTTATGTTTTCTCTTGTATCTTGGTGGAGGTATTGGAGGAGACTCTCTCCATTCATCTGAAAATAAACAGCATATTTTAAGAATTCATACATCATTAGTCACAATTACTGGGGGCCATCAGTGTGGGTTTTGACATTTACAGATCAACTACTGATCAGATCTTTCCATTTGTTGGATACTGGACAAAAAATTTGAGTACCATAAGACAGTACATCAGCTATTTGTAGACTTCAAGAAAGCCTATGATTCAGTTAGGAGGGAAGTACTGTACAATATTCTCATGGAGTTTTGGCTACCCATGAAACTAATTTGGCTGATTAAAACATGTTTAAATGAAACATATACTAAAGTCCATAGAGGTAAACATCTGTCAACTCTGTTACCATTCCTTTTAAACTTTTCTTTAGAATATGCCATTAAGAAGGTCCATTAAGGTGGGACTGAAATTAAATGTGACACAACAGCTGTTGGTCTATGATAATAATGTAAATCTACTGGGAGATGACATACATACCTAAAGAAAAACACAGAATCTCTAAATGATGCCAGTAAGGAAGTTCGTCTAGAAGTATACTTAGAGAAAGCTAAGTATACGTTCAGAATTACTGTTTTCTTTGGAATTTGTCCATTGTCTGGTATTCTAAAAACTTGAGAATATGACATATCAGAAACTGAATCTGTTTCCGCCAAGGGGTGGTGGGAGACACCTACTTGGTTAGGTCCCTTAGAAAAGCCAACCTCATTCACTGCTTACTGGTTTCATTACTTTAATAATAACTGCATTTACGAGGGTCGTACTGAAAGTCATGAGCAACATTTTTTTTTGTAAAGTAACATTCTTTATTATTGACAAACCAAATACAGCACCTCAATCTACAAACCTTTCTTTATTTTTCCACATAATCTCCACTTCTTTGCACACATTTTCCCCAGCGTTCTGGGAGTTTGAAAATTCCCCTTCTGTAAAATTCCGTTCCAGCCATCTGAAGACACTGATGCATTGCTTTCTGAATTGCCTCCCTTGTCTCAAAACGTTGTCCACGCAGCTGATCCTTCACAAATCTGAAAAGATGGTAGTCTGAGGCTACAGGAGGGGTGTGCAAGAACTTCCCACCCCATCTTTGCAATTGCTTCTGATGTGAGGCGAGTGGCGCAGGAGTGAGCATTGTCATGCAGGATGATGATGTTTCATCTTGGACGTTTATTGCGCAATGCACGATGGAGCTTGTGCAGCGTCTGGACATAACAAGCAGCATTGATGGTTTGCCCAGGTTCCAGGAATTTGGCCAGAATAAACCCCTCTGCATCCCAAAAGACTGTGCCCATCACCTTCCCAGCTGATGGCACTGTCTTTGCCTTCTTTTTTGATGGAGAGTGCAAATGGTGCCATTCCATACTCTGCCGTTTTGTTTCAGGCTCGAAATTGTGAAACCAGCTTCCGTCATATGTCACAATACAGAGCAAAAAATCATCGATATCTCTGCAGCAGTTCTGAGGTGATGGCTGACCTTTGTGGTCTTTGGTCAATAACCGCGGGACCCAACGAGCACAAACTTTCCTATAGCCCAAGCTTGCAATCATCTCCTGTATTGCACTGTGCCCTATTCCAAGTTTTCGGGCTATTCTGTCCACAGTCACATGCCTGTCATCTTGACTGATTTCATCCACTCTTTCCTTGTTGTGTTCAGTTGAGGCTGTTCGAGGACGACCGCTCCAAGGCTTATCTTCGATGCTGGTGTTCCCATCTTTAAAATGTTTCACCCATCTTCAAACACTGCTCGCACACATGCACACACTTCCATAAGCATGCTGAAGTCTCTGGTGAATTTCTGCAACAGGGATTTCCTCTTTCACAAGAAATTCGATGACAGCATGCTGGCGAAATGACATATCGTTGTCGGCCATTTTGTTAGGAGTGATACTGGACACGTGACGCAAGCTACTGACGTCACAAGACACTCAAGGTTAACACAACAGCTGGTTCCAACTACCACCACACTCTCTTTCGTCTGCTGTTCCCCGGTTGCATGAAAAAAAGTTGCTCATGACTTTTGGTACGACCTACGTATTTATTTGAAGACGAGGATAAAGTAATTATGATTGATTCATTCCAAATACATTTCCTTCTAATCTCTGTAAAAACCGCATGAAGATTGTCTAACAAGGATTGAAACCTGTTGGAGAATTAGAAGCATGTGACTCACAAAAATGAAACAAAAGCAATACACTTTGATAGTATCCTATACTTATTTCATATAACAATAAATGAGGAAAATGAATCCTATTCAAATGTGTTCTTCATTTCCTGAGTTCGATACTAATGTAAATCACCAGGTAAAATTACAGGTCTGTGTATATTAATGTTCGGCTTTCTTGTTACTAGACAGGAAAACAAAGCATTACAAACTCAGAGACAATACTTTTTTGTAAAATTTAACACAAAATAAAGTGTCATGGCGCAGGCAGTAAAGAAGTTTCCTTCTTATGGAAAAGAAGGATCAATACAGATTTTCTTTTTAAATTCACTTAGTGGGTGGTTGAGTCTAACTGGGTCCACTCAGCACGGCGGTCACTGATTGGCCTATTTTAGCTTGCCCCCTGTGATTATGATGATGGAGAATTTGGTGGAATGAAGATTGGCAGGGGAAACCGAAGTACTCAGAGAAAACCCACCCCAGCACCACTTTGTCCACCACAAATCCCACTTGACCAGACCCGGGATCGGGACCCACCTGCCGTGGTGGGAAGCCAACGACTAACTGCTTGAGCTATGGCGTGGCCTCTGAATCAGTACAGAAGCTTGAAGTTGGATTCCACCCTTAGCCAGTTCAATCCAGTTCACACATTATTATTAATGATTTCTACATAATTATGATTTCTGATAGTGATGCTGTATTTTAAAATCCATCACCATAAAATGCATATCACAAAACTACTAAATGAAAATTAACTCTCACCACTTATAATTTCCATGTTATATGTGTGCTAATATCACAGTAACACTGTAAGGTCAAAGATTCACAGGTAAAAGTTTTCACACAACAAACAGTGGACCTATCCCTGGAATATGAGAAGACACAGAGAAACCCTGCAACACTGAACATGTGTTGACCTGTCTCAATATATGTGTGTGGGAAGTATTTAGTCACCTTAATCCATTCTGTTGAAGCTAACAAGATTCCCGTTACTGTCAGAACTTGAGGGGGGAAGGTAATTGGATAAAACAGAGGAAGCCCTCTTCCCTGTACTCATCATCAGCAATCAAGCAATCCCTCTTCATTCTGACACTAAGAAATCTATTTACATGCAACATTCTACTCTTCATTTCACACCTCTTTACAATATGAAGCTTTCAGAGATTAAATTTGTATCAGCAAATGGGATGTCAAGGGTTGTCTGCTAAGGTTTACTGTACAAGGTATAACAGGAACACTTAAGAGTGCAAGTAAAATCAATAATTGCTTATACACAAAGAACAGTTTAAAATAGAATTCTGATAAATACATAGCTCTTCAGCATACAGGAAATTTTCAAAGGTGCACTAGAAGTTTCAATAATCCTCAATAAAATTCATAACCAAAACATCAAAACTATCCCAGATGTATGTTATCTACTCTTATTCTTCATCTTTATCCACATGCAACTTTTGAATGAAATGGTCAGTTTTTATTAAACTTAGTAAGAATATTATGCAGTCAGAGGCCACTTTAATGAAATATTTGTTTAAACTCAAAACATCCACAAACTGTATGAAAAATTGTTGTTTGAACTTCAAAAAATATGTCATATATCAAGAAATATTTTGTTCACTACAGGAAATAAGGAATCAGTGCTTCATAAAGCGATGAAGGGAAAGCAAATTGAAGCAAAAGAATCTTAATGATTAACTCTTAGGAAGGATAATGACAGGGATGCTATGAAAGTGAAATCAGCATGAATGAAGATGCTGAAGAAGGAAGAAATTTTCACTATATACTTACTTTGTCATCTTCTGCATGCAACACACAGCAGATTGCTCTGATACTATCACAGCTACCATGAACACTAGTGGAAGGCTCCTCAATATGTAGCTGTTGCATTAACTTCAATGGTGTTGCTACAGAGGTTGATACTGGTTCTGACTCTCCACCTCCAGACACCACATCAACAGCCGTTGCATACTGAACATTATTCAGATAACAGTCCTCAACAGACTTTGCACATGCTGGTTCTGGTTGTGCCATGGGGATAAAACTCATCCCTCCATGGTCAGGATCCTGTCTGATGAGAGATATACAAGACTTCTCCACTGAGTCCTGGTGATCAGAATGTTTCATATGTTCAACTGGTAACTGAAATTCATTGTCTTCCTCAATTGCTTTTGTAACACTGGGTTCCTCTTGTGACTCAAACATTCCTTTATCTGTACTGACTTGTGATAAAAGGATTTCAACCTCCGCGCCACTAGACTGGAAAAGTTTCACGGCCTCTTCGTACTTCAGGTTTAACAAATTGTGACCATCCATGGCAATCAGCTGGTCTCCTGGAAAATCAATGATTAAATGCTGGAATTTATTCTTTGCTGATGTAACATGAAACATCTCTTAATTGCGAATGTCGAAGAGGTCATCAGCACTATTAAAAGTAGGATATACTACCATAGTCAATAAGTTCGTGGACTGGCCGCAAAGTATCATTGCAGTACACTACAGCGGATAGGTTGAGGCACGATATGATGCCCTGTCAGTTCATCTCTTGTCACAGTAAGAGGCAGTTGTGTGCACACAGTGTAAGCAGAACTATGGCCTCTATTGTGAACTGCAGTTAAATGCAAGTGGCGGAAATCGAAAATGTGGCCGTTTAAACAATGGGCAAACATCAAGTTCTGCCAAAAACTAGGCAAATCCCCTAGCAAAACGTTTGGCATAGGAAGAATTGACTGTTGCTAAGCGACAACGCCCCTGCACACCGCTCTGTTCTTGTCCAAGAGGAACACCCTCCGTACTCACCTGATCTCGCACTGTGCAATTTCTTTCTCTTTCACAAAGCAAAGCTACGTGGTCATAGATTTCAATCCGAGGAGATGGTCAATGCCATAAGAGATGCCGTACGTGAATTTTCTGCCAATATATTTCAGCAATGTTTTCGGCAGCAATATCAACGTTGGCAGATTTGCATTGCGGCCAGTGGCAACTATTTTAAGGGCCAATGTGGATCTGTGTAAATGTATGTGAATACCTTGTAATATGACGCGAGAAAACCACAGTCCATGAACTTAATGACTGTACCACATATAAGGGCCCTGACTGTGAAGAATCTTTGAAAATATAGCATACAGAACACAGTTATTTATGTCTGCATTCCACCTTAGGGTTTTCTGTAGGTGGTTCAGGTGGTATAAGTATTTTCCATTGAGGGGAGAAGGGTCTTTCAGTGGAGGCCTTATTATAATTTTGCTACATAGAGAACATTGGCATAATCTGAAATTTATTAATCAAAACACTAGTGGCTCATTGAATGTGTGTATATACAGTAAAACTTGGTTATAGCAACATCGGTTTCTGCGACACCTTGTCTATTGCATCAAATATTCAATGGTACGAACTAATTCCTCATAAAGCAACTGTTTTTATATCTTGCTTAGTACGACATGCACAAATGCATCAACCTCGTACGTAATGTCATTTTCATTCCTGAATTTCTCTGATATCATGGGAAAGTTGGATGTGTCTGCCCACCCTCACTTTCTCTACTCGCTGACGTGACTGTCCTGGAAGAATACGACCGCGGGCTGCAAGAGGAGCGTGGGATTTATGCGAAAACAAGGGTGTGGGGTGGGACTGTGTGAATAGTGCAAGAGGACGCGGCAGGTTGTTAACTGCATTCCTTTCCTAGAATCTCGTCTAACAGGACCTCACATTGTCTACTTACCCTATAGTGTTCCTGCCTAAACCCAGAGAAGTGCAGTAGCGAAAACATGGCAATGAAAAGAAAGTTTTAAGCATTGAAGAGAAAGTTAAAGTGATTGATGAAATAGAAAATAGAAGGAAAAAATCTGATGTATGCCGCGAATTTGGTTTGGTGAATTCTACAGTACAAACGATATGGAGAATCCATATTAATTCCACGTTAATGTTACGTTAGTCTGTACTTAACTACATATTTCACTAAAAAATGCAACATTTTAAATCGGTTTTTGGTAGATTTTTACGTGACTAACATAAGGCTACCGTGGAAGTGCCCATTTCGGTTACAACGACATTCGTTTATAACAACACAATTTTTAGGTCCCTTTGATGATGTTATAACCAAGTTCTACTGTATATATAAGAGGTTCTATCGGAATGTTCCCGGACTAAGTCAAAAAAAGAAATGCGGACTTAACTTACTCAATTTTGGCTGCCAACTCCTTCAAAATAGTATCCTTTAGAACACACAGTGTTCCCACCTTTTTTTCCATGCTTCAAAAGCACCATGAGAGTCATTTTTCTTAATGCTGTAGAGTGCCACTTGCAATTCCCTTTGGATGTCAGACACTGTTTCAAAATTTTATCCCTTCAGTTTCATTTTCAATTTGGGTAACAAAGAGGAATCACAGGGGGCCAAGTCCGGTGAGTAGGGAGAATGGGGAATGATAACCATGCTGTTGTTAGTCACAAACACTGTGGTTTTCAGGGACGTGTGGGCAGGTGCATTGTCATGAGGAAGGAGCAATGCGATGCATGTTCAAATTTTCTGTTACGATCTCCTGGAAAATTCCATAACTGATCCCCATAGTGTCTGCGAGCCCATGGATTGTTTGGAGACAGTCTTAGTGGACAATTTCTCAAATTTTTTTCAACATTTTCTGTTGTCTTTCTGGTGCTGTGTCGTCCTGAACATTCGCCATCTTCAATTGAAACTCGACTCACCTTGAAACATGAATGCCTTTCAAAAACTGCTGTCTGGCTCAAAGAATTTTCTCCAAAAGCCTCACGAAGCATTTCAAGGGTTTTGGTAGTGATTTACTGATCTTCACACAAAACTTGAAGCAGACACATTGCTCAACTGTGCCATTAATCACAGACAAAACAAAACATGAAGTAGAAAAAGCACTTGTATAAAAACAGTGTGTATTCACAGTACAGTGTCACATGGCAGACTGATGCAATAGGCTTGCAGAAGTGCGATCTTGGCCTCCCCTCTCATCTTCTTTCACCGAGGCAGTTACAACAGTAACAGTCTGGGAACTTTCCGATAGCATCTCATAGCAGAGTAGTACCTCACCTTTGTGGACAGTCCCCAAAGCAGCAGCTGGGCCATGTGGCACAACAGACTGAACATACAAGCCTCCATCTGAGCCAGCTTTGATCTGAATTCCTAAATTACCACTTTCATCTCTTCTTATTCTATATAATAAATATAAAAAAGGACACTATTATAAGCAACAAAATAATGAGGACATGGCACAATAGTAATACCTGCATATTTAGGAAATTTTGCATTTCAATATTTGATATTCATTTTCCTCAATATTATTCTTTACTGTAGAAAGATGTACTCTACATTCTCCTGCAGATGTCTCATCTGTTGCAGAAAGATCCTTTGCTTCCAAGACTCCCTATCTATCAAGTAATCACCAACTTTAACACAATTCTTTGAACTTAAGTAAGTGTACAATTACTGACTTTCTGGACATTATTCATAAAATTGTTTTTGTTTAAAGAGACATTTCAGAGACTGGGCTCTGTCTCTGTTATTAGATAAAAAGTCTGTTCAGTTGGGCCCGGTTGATAGAGCTAGTTCCTATCTCTGAATGTAAGGCCTAATTCAGTAGGCTTTTTACTTGAGGATAGAGACAGAGTCCAGTTTCCAAAATGTTTCAAATAAAATAGGACAATGGACAATGTCAAGAAAGACAATCATTGTATTAATATACTAACATCACGAAATTCTAGATCTTATTTAAACGGTTTTCTTGACTCTCTGAAGTTGGATATAAATATGGGGCAAAACTTCCCTTGATGAAGAGGTACAGCACTTAAATAGAATGGAACTTGATAAGAGAGCAGAGCACAGATATCCAAGATACATAGAAGCACCCTTTGTCTTTTCCCATTNGACCCAACTGAATAGGTGTTTTCCTTCACCTGAGGACGGAAACAGATCCAGTTTCCGAAACGTCGTGTTTTTATTTGTTATCTTAAAAACCAGGACGATGGATAAAGTCCAAAATCCCAACATATCAGTGTGTTATACACCATCGTCAGAATCCTACAGTAACTACCAACATAAATTCCATTACACACCTTCTTTCTAAATCTGAAAAATCATTAAACATTAAAAACAGATGCCAGAAATAATGTATAAGATCCCTGTGTCATAACAATCATCATCATCCTTTTAAGTACTGGTTTTAATTGACTTGTTGCAGACATTACATAATGGATTTTTTCCATAAACTGCAATCCCTCTGTTATGACTTGTCTGAAGCACGAAGGCATATAAATATATATAGCAATTTATAAGGTAAAAAAAGTTGTTCTTGTGATTAACTTATTAAGCACTATGCCGTGAAGGCATATGGAGGAGTGGATGTATAGATCCACATTTTCTTGACCTTGGCACTAGCTGGAGGTGAGTGCTCAACTTCACACCTCGGTTATTTTACCCCCAGGGATTGAGCCCCCAGTACTGATTGGATAGGAGATTAGGTGGATCCCAGAGCTGGTCTGGAAGATGTGGAGAAGAGAAAATTCTTGATCCTACCAGAAATCAATCTGACCCCTCAGCTGTCCAGCCTGTAGCCAGCCACTATAACTGACTAAATTATCCTGGCTCATGGAAAAATGTTCCTGTTATGTGTCACAGCACAAAGAGTTTTAATCGACAAGACTAGTATATTGTGAATTGTAACAAAGGGCCCTGAACTTGGAATATGAAGTGGAAAAGAAAGGTTCACATGAAAGACTGTTTGAACTTCATAAAACACAGAATTTTTTGACCAGCTGAGCATCTATAAGATCTTTAAAGCAGAGCATGTATCATGACATTATTCATCTAAGTGTTTCTTCTTCCAGGAGGTAAAAATAGAGCTCATTATGATCTACATATTTTGAATGTTTTGATATAATGTATATTTAATAAACTATAAAGAAACAGAATCCATTCAGTGTAATATCTCTATCACTGATTTGATCTGTTCATGCAATATATGAACATCAAGATTCTATGACAAATGATGCATTTGCAAAATTCTGTGCAGTCAAAGGGTTTATTTATTATTATATTATTATTATTATTAGAGGGGGTGGGTTTCCCCATGCACTTAGACCAGTTATTGGTCCATTGTGCATCCCCCTTCAATTTCTACTGTCGCCATACCCTACCGGTACTGGTGCGTGCTATCAGCCCCGTTCAGCCAACGAGGTCAGTCGTTGGTACCTGATATTTCACCCATCTACCAGAGGCATTGGAAACTACTTGTTGCCTAATTTTGCTCAGAGGTCTCCTAGAGACATGAGGATCTTTTACGTGCCGTAAATCTACAACACGGGACCAGTCACAGGGTTACAATTCTTGTTTGTATTCTGCACAATATTTTTTTTAGTAGATGTTTCACTTTATAATATAGGAACTTCTGCCCAAAATCCACTGTTTTATAAAACTAACATCAGAAGTAGAAGTAATTATGCTTACTTCACAATCCTCAGGATTCTTTCTTCTTTGTAAGACAATGTGTCAAACTTTTCCAGTAACGATTCACTTAGTGTTTCTTGAAAGTCAACTTCAAATTTCTCTTCAGCTGATTTTATGCTTGAATCTGGAAGACACAGTAGAGATATCATTACAGTTCAATAGGTATGGAAATGCATTGGTTCTATAAGAGGATGCTGATCAGCTTCTTAGCTAGCACTGACTGCTGAAGGGAAAAAAGTATGCAGTAAGCAGAGTAAGTGCACACCATAAATGTTCATATTTCAGATACTGCCTAAACACATACTTCATACTCCACTTTAACCTTCCAGTTCTAACTTAACAACTTTAAACAAATAAACAAAAACCAAAACAAAAAAATCAAACAAAAGGACTTGGTTCAAAATAAAATACTGTATTTGTATGCATTTTGTGACTTAACTGTCTTCATGAATTTTCTTAAACTGACTGTTGAATGACAAGCACAAGTAACAAGAGTGACAGCTTCAGTATTTTAATGTCTATATCTTAAACAAACGTTGTGTATAGAAAATGAAAAAGAGATAAGATGCCCTACTAACCTAACCTAACCTAAGTACTGGAGTGAAAAGTTAGTGCAGTACCATATTTAATGTTATAAATTGGATATTTCTTTGTATCATTCAAGCAGGCTAATACTTAATTATGATCTTCCACAAAATGAACCTACAAAATGGGTGATTAATCTCGTAAATATAAATTATACCACTACTAATCAGAGGATACCAACTAAAGTAGATATAAATCAACAAGTTTTATATCATTATTAGCAGATAGTATGCATTTAAAATTATTTCATAAATGTTTCAATAAATAAGAATGATTATATGGCTAAGGAGGGCAAGGGAAATCCATGTGATCATTGCCCAATGCCAGAACAACCCACTTCATAATGGAACCACTGACATGCAGGCAGAGACAGCTTGAAGGTGTATTGTAATACTGAATCTCAGGTTTAAGAAACATACATAGTTTGGTGACTTTATATTGGAGTCTATGTTGCTGAGGTGGGTATTCTCTTTAAGGAAAACTAATAGTGATATGGTGCACCAAAGCCAAGGTGTGAGGCATTATGCTAAGGGCTGGGAGCCACAAGACAACATCTTATTGAATTTATGTCTTCTGCCAATATGATGCTCTATGGGTGTTGACATTTAGATCCCCATTACTCATGGGATTAGATTAGATACAAAAAGCAACAGTTAGTCATAAATATAAAAGCAGCCACTACGAACTCTCTGATAAGAAGATACTTGCATGAAGGAAATGATGATACTCCTCAATAGGGAGCTAGCAGCTCTGGCATACCACCACACAGCTGGCAATGTCTTCCTACCTGCTGGATGTTGAGGGGTTAACTAAGGGAAGGGACTCACCAGCTGTGAAATACCTGCTAGTGGGACTGTGAAGAATCTCTCCCTAGGGAGCTATCAGCTCTGGTATACCAGTGTAAGGAGCTGCATACAATCAATGCAACCCAACTGCTGTCTTCTCATTTAGCCCAGTGATTTGAAGAGTAATTGATTACTAGAAAGCTTCAAATTATTGCAGGAAAAATTAAATTATATTCACAGTGAAAATAAAATTCTACTTACTAAGGACATATGCATCTTGAACAGATGACTGTTTAGAAGTGTCTAATATTGGAATGGATGCTATAACACAATTTTTTTGATATGACGAATGATGCTCCTTGGCAACATCAATCAAGGACTTGGTACCCATCCGCACTCTGATTTGCTGTGGAAAACTTGCACCTTTGAGATCATTCATTGTATTCCTCAATAATGTGGAAGATACATGATTAGGAACTTCTGCTCCATTGTCTAGGCTCACAGCTTTTCTCTGCTCATTTCTGACAGTTAATGTATAAAAATTACAACTGCTTGCATCCTGTTTCATAGGTGCTGCAGGCTTTTCATTTTCCTTATTTTGATGTTCTTCAACATCAGTTTGCTTCAACTGCTGTGAAATTTCATGACATTCCTTCAGTTGCCGTACATTAGCAATATCCGCATTCACTTCAGTTTGCCTTACGACATCATTATGACCAACAGCTTTAAGAGTGTGCTTAGTGTAACTACCAAGGGTAACTGCAGGAATAAGGAATGAATGCTGCTGTCTATATGGTTCACTGTTTTCATTATTCTCAACATGATACAACTTAGTTTCCCTGGCAAGATGATGTTTGATGGACACTCCAAATTCTAAAACAAAAAATCAATATGTGGGAAAGGGAATTATTATACAGAGTGTCCCAGGAGGAATGTGCCAAACTTCGGGAGGGCGTTCCTTATGTTAAAGTATGCCGGAGATAATGGCCTGAGAAAAGTGTGGTCTTCTGGCGGGTCCACGCACTGTACCTGTCGGCTGAGACGTCTTATCTATGTTTGTCCTTGAGTGTGGTGATTCACACTAGCCGTAAGCTCATGTGCTACGTACAGAGTACGTTGCGGCC
The DNA here is from genome assembly GCF_002891405.2 of Cryptotermes secundus. Lineage (NCBI taxonomy): Eukaryota > Metazoa > Arthropoda > Insecta > Blattodea > Kalotermitidae > Cryptotermes > Cryptotermes secundus. The sequence continues at coordinate 2,629,022 of NW_019741974.1, read as the reverse complement.
GTGTCGCGAATGGTTGGTAATTAGTTGTGCGGAGTTGCTGAAATGCCTTTTGTGTTTTCACACGTGGAATATTGTGATATGCATTTTGTGTGTTGATTTTGCGGTGGCAATGCATGTGCTGCCGTTGATGAATACCAAAGGCGTTTTCCCAATCAAAGGATTCCATCTCGAAGTGTATTTACGCGAATTCACCAGACATTGCATGATACTGGTTTTCTTCCGAGTGTTTCTGTGCACTCTGAAAGGGAGGATGTACGAATGATAAACACATGAGAGAACATTCTTGAGATGGTTCAGAGAAGTCTGCGTCTGTCCACTCGTAGAATGACCTCTCGCATCGGTGTATCACGTATGCAGGTGTGGAGAACTTTACATGATGAAGAGCTGTAGCCTTACCACGATCAAAGGGTACAACATCTGGAACCAGGCGACCATGCACAGCGTATGGATTTGTGCCACTGGATAAAAGCTATCCCGAACTGTTAAGCGTCATTTTATTCAGTGATGAGGCGTCTTTTACCCGGTACGGTGTAAATAATTTACGAAATGTGCATACGTGGTCCCATAATAATCCACATGAGATAATGGAAACGAAATTCCAAAAGAGATTTTCCGTGAATGTATGTTTAATACAGTTATGTAGTCGGCTTATACCAGAATGCTCGGTCAGCCATGTTACGTCAGCGCTTGCCAGTCATGTGTCATGTATAGTGCTTGGAAACCTAAGGACAATTATGACATGGCGAGCGAGTATTTTGTACTTTAATTTTACAGCTTCATGTCACTCACAAGTTAGTTTGATGTTATGTACATTATTAACATTACAGAAACCACATATTCCTGCTAGTTTTAATAAGTATTTTGTAAGCAACAAGTGTGTAACACCGGTCAAAGTTTCACATTTCTCTGGCCATTATCTCTGTAACCATTCAACTTTGGACATAGGTGTTTTGGGTTATATCGGCATACTTTAACATAAGGAACACCCTCCCGAAGTTTGGCACATTCCTCCTGGGACACTCTGTATATAAGCAAGAAAATACAAATACCGAATATAAATGTAACCAATAACTAATTCGATCAGATTAATCAGTTGTCCATTGGAACAGAGATATTTGAACTTCACAGAACCTACTGAGTTCCACTATTTCAGAGCAGTAACCTGTAAAAAGTTAAATTTTTCATACATCATAATAAATACTGGAAGCTGACAGGAACAGAAATCACATGCTAACTAAAATATTTTGTGAAACCCATGACCAAGCTAAGATACTATAGAAACACATGCATCATATAGTTAATTGCTGGGGTCCACGATTATATACAAATTATCTTGGAGGTGGGTGTTGCAAGAGCATTTTGTCTCTTCATTCTGTAAGTCATGCATCTTATTACAGAGGACTCCATGCTTTCATACTTAAAATGTAAAGCATATTACACTTCCTTATGAACTTCTACATGAAAAAGCAGCTACTTGAATTCACCTTACAGGGGTTAAAATTTTTTTAAGAAGAAGACTTCTATGCTACATAAAGAGTGTTTCAAAACTGGTCCACCACATTTTGGGAGGTGATTCAGGTTATAATGTTGAACAAAACACATTAACACTGTCATGTGTTAGTGAATAGGCACAGGGTTTAGACTGATAACATAATTTACTGGATGCTTATTACTCTCAACTACAAAAAATTACAACATTTCTGTTATTCTTTGAAATCTTGAAATAACTACATCACTTATCTCCAGTCTGCTGTATCTTCATGAACTCATTATTTAGTAACAGCCTCCAATAACCAAGACTCACCCTAACAGTTCCTGTTCTCAGTGGCTCCCACTTTGGTCAGCCAGGTAAATTGCTGCATAGTCATTCTCAGTTTAGGCCCTGTGGAACCCATGACCATATTTTTCTCTCACTTCCATCCATTTTGAGTCTTGCTGGTCTTCCATGTCAGAGCTATAGATCTGATGTGAGCCGATTGTTGTGTGTTTGTTGTTGCAGAAATGTGTTTTAACAAGTTGCCGTGCACCACTGGACCCCTCTGTGACACTTTTCTTGTTCTACAGTTCTGACTCATAGGTGTGATATCACAATACAACTTTGGTTTTACATCCAACCGCTGAGAAGCTACAGATGTTTTAAGATGTGCAAACAGCAAATGCCTATTTCTATGAACTTTGATAGCTGGTAATACAGGTATTTGTTTCATGTGAATAGTAGACACTACTGATTCTGTTATGCCTTGCTTCACTTGCTTCTTATTCATGCTAACAGTCAAACACATAGCACTGTGATAAGGTAAGAAATGTATTGCCTTCATGCATGTTTTGGCGAAATGAATAGATGGGTTACTACCAGTGGTATCCACTATATTTATGTATTTTGTGATTGTAACAGCTGGGCAGCAGCAGATAGATGCTGTAGATATTTCCAAAACCTTAAAATTCTGAACAGGCAAGTGTCTAGTGGTACACACCAGAGATAATAAGAAACAGGGAGAGTAGTTCCATGTAACCCAGAACACGTAACATAGCAGCCCACTGTTGCAGAAGAGCGCTTACTGGACCTAGTACAATACAGTCCAATGATCAGTGTGTTTATGGAAAAAATTCCAGGAGGCTCAGTGAATTTGCATCATAGGTACGAGGGGGTACTCAAAAGAAACCGAACTTATTTTTTTTAAACCTATTTATTCAAATTTTAAGCACAAACCTTCAATCCCATTCAAAGTACTCTCCACTTACACTAATAAACTTGTCTAGTCTTTTATTCCATTTTTCAAAACATTGTCTAAATTCATCTTTTGAGATGCTTGACGGTGCCTCCGTCGTTTTTTCCTTCACCTCAGCAACATCAGCAAAACGCTTTCCTTTCATGTCTCTTTTTATTTGAGGAAACAAAAAAAGTTTTGATCATTTCGGGACTCTTCTTTCAAAGCACAGCATGCTTCCACGCGACCTTGTTTCTGTTTAGCAGTCAGCAGTCGTGGCACGAATTTCGCAGCCACCCTTTTCATCCCCAAATCTTCTGTCAAAATTCACTGAACTGAGCTCCAAGTCACTCCCGACAGCTCCACAATTTCTTCAATGGTCCATTGTCGATCTTCCTTGATGATTTCACGAATTTTTTCAACATTTCATGTGTTGGGGCCGTGGAAGGACGACCAGAACGAGGTTTGTCATCAATTGACATTTCACCATTTTTGAAACGGGAAAACCACTCAAACACTTAAGTTTTCCCCATAGCAACGTCCTTGTACGCCATTTTTAACATTTCAAGAGTTTCTGTTCCACTTTTCCCGAGCAAAAAGCAGAATTTCACCGCCGCACGCTGTTCACGAAAATCAGTCATTGCAAAACCAACGATCAGACAAAACAGTTGTCATTATAAACTCTGCCGAAACTAGTCCTTACCTTCTGAAGCAACGGTAGTCGGCTTATCGACTCAGGAATGTTAGCTCTATGTGCTCGTAGTGGCAAAACGTGGTACTACAAAAGCTCTGCCCACAAAAAAATTAGTTTGATTTCTTTTAGGTACCCCATTGTATGGAAAATCATACATGATGAAGGTTTGAATCCTTATCATCTGCAGCATGTGTAGGCTCTTCAGCTGGGTGGCTTCAATCATAATGTTCAATTATGCCCGCGGATTCTACTACATCACCAGATTGAGCATCACACACTCTTCGATGGTGAACCAGAATTCAACTGGAATGGAATTAACAGTAGCCAAAATTTCCACTTTTGGTCTGCTGATAACCCCCACAGAACCACTGTTAAGCACTTTCCAATTTCGATTCTCAGTGAATATTTGTTGTGGTCTCACTGGAGATTTGTTGACTGGATCACCTGTTTTGGAACATTTTGCTCCTGCTAATTATGTGTACTTACTAAAGACTACATTTCTGCTTTTAATGGAGAACAGGCCTCTGGATAAAACGCCAAGATATTCTTTCAGCATGATGAGAATCAGTGGATTAGTCATGCTGATGCAATACACTGACCTCTGAGATCCCCAGACATAACCCTGCTTGATTCTTCTTTTGTGGTCTTATGAAGGAGATGGTCTAAAGACCAAAGTACAGAAAAGGATGGAACTTTTCAGACAGATTATGAATACTGCTGCTTATATACAAGAACACCCCAAAATGATGTATTGAGTAGTAACCCTTGTCTGAACCAAGTAAGTCTGTGCTTTGAAAAATATGGTAGACACATTGAACAGCTAATTTATTGGGTATCTCATAAAATGTACCAATAAATTCACCTGATTATTATTTATTTATTTATCTTGTGCACCCCTATAACATCTGTAGCTTCTGAATGGTTGGAAATAGAACCAGTGTTGTATTAACATATTTTGTTCAACATTATCTTCCAAAGTACAGCAGACTGGTTGTGAAACAAGCTATATAAAGTATAACATACCATATTACTTCGAATAAAAGACGCACATATTACACATTTTTCCCATCGAAAATCTGAGGTGTGTCTTAAATTCAAAGAATGTGCATCTTTCTCATTTTTCCCTAAAACCCACATTAAAAAATTGGATGCATCTTAAATTCAAAAGTGTCTTATATTCGAAGTAATATGACATTAATAGGGGCAAACACTAGTTGTTTCACCCCCTTCTGATTCCATTGGATATTTTATGGCATGCTTTAAAGCAAAAAAAGTAACGTCCATAAATTGTTTGGTTATTTAAGAGAATTCTGATTTGCTAATGCTTGGCACTTATGTAGAGAAATACATTTACCATATGTTTCATTTGAATAAATTTCAATTAACATTGCTAGCCTCTTTAGTATATTAAATTCATTTAGCATATAAGGTTTTGAACTTCCTTCAAGGGCAGAAGGAATGCTCATCATAATACTGGTGTTATGAAGCAACATTTAAAGCATACCTGCTGTGAGTGACTGCAATGAGCTCATATTAGACCTGAGTTTCATAGAAATCTGGTGATGAAAAGAAGCAAGATGAAACACAAAAGAACTCCTGGAAGAAAGAAAATTATATAAATATTAAAGAAGCATTAATCACATTTCATAACTATTGATAGGTTTCATAATTTTTTAGTATGGAAGGTCTAATTTTAAGGTTAAGCCAAAATATGAGACTAATACCAGAGTTGAAGAAAGTTGTCTTCTGGGTTTAGGCACCGTGTATTCTTCGTTTTGGCCGACGTTTCGGAGGAACGTAGCGCCTCCATCTTCAGAGCAGTTGAATAGCTGCGGAGAGCAGTAGCAGTAGCCTAAACCCAGAAGACAACTTTCTTCATTGTCATCGCCGTGAAAACCTCAAAACTTACATAATACCAGAGTTGTTTTGAATATGATAAACAAGTGAAAAACTTCCAAATTTTGCTGTCACAGAGGAAACATTAGACACCCAGCCTATAGATTGAGCTTCTTTAGAAATCACCTATTAGGTTATTGTATTATACTGATTACCTAAATCCAGCCATTGCAAAAAAAATTACTCACTTTTTGTGGTCCATTTGCAGTTTGTACTTAGTGGGCTTAATATTTCCCTTATTGTCATATTGAGGCATGAGGAAGAGGTATTGTTTGCTATATGAAAGTAGCTGGATTCTTTTCCATGCAAAAAATTCATGCAGATGTCTCTCATTCCCATGAGTTTTATGCAGTGTCAAACCCCGGGCATCAATCTCAAGCAGCACTTCATGGTTATTTCCATCTTTTGCCACCTGAAAAATAAAATGTTGCTGCATCAAACAGAGCTGTATCTTTGTTTGTCAACCATACTGAGTTTAATGGTTATAAACCACTGCAACATATTAGGGGCGGCTATGTCAGTTAAGGGTTGGTATGAAATTTTTTTGCTGCTGTCAAACAATATTGTGGGAACATCCCACATACTAACATGCGGTTTTGCTGGTCTAACAGAGAGCACTCAACTTCTAGTCAATATCACATTGCTGCCAAAGCTCGTATTTATACAGCATTCGCTGTCCAGCCCACCTTTACATCATAGAGCATGCTAGCCAATCAGCACTCACAATCACAACTGCAAGTTTAAGCTCTGCCTAGCAGGCATGGTATAAAAGGCGGAGCCCAAAGCTCGCAATCATCAGTGGTCTCCCAGTTCACAACCGACATCCGACATATCTCTGGACAGGACAATATTGTCGCTGACGCCCTCTCTCGTGTCGAGTCCGTCACCGTGCCGCCACCTTATGACGCGCTTGCCGCATCACAGGACAGTGATGACGAACTCTGAGCACTCCTGGGGTCAACCACCACCCTGTGGCTTGAGAAAGTACCAATCCCCAGTACCACAGTCTCCATCTACTGCAACAAGTCTACTGGGAGATCTCGGCCGTACGTTCCGGCGCCTCTATGTCTCCAAGTGTTCCAGTCCCTCCACGATCTGTTGCACCCAGGCACCAGAGCAACAGCGAAGCTGGCCGCACAGTGATTCTTGTGGCCAGGTGTGCAGAAGGATTGCCACACCTGGGCACGTGCTTGCCAGTCCTGCCAGCACTCCAAAGTCTCCTGTCACACAGTTACCCCACTGGGTGACTTTACACTGCCGGCAGCCTGTTTTCTGCACGTCCATATCGACCTTGTGGGACCCCACCTGACATCAGCGGGCTACACATACTGCCTCACTGCAGTCGACAATTTCACCTGCTGGCCAGAAGTCATCCCCATTCCGGACATCACAGCCAACACAGTGGCACGTGCCCTACTGACTGGTTGGATATCACGTTTCGGTTGCCTGCAGACCATCACCACTGGCCAGGGACACAAGTTCGAATCTCAACTCTTCCAATCCCTGGCCAGGCTGTGCAGCATCCGGCTTTCACATACAACTGCCACCACCCAGCAGCTAACGGACTCATGGAACGCTTCCACCAGACACTGAAGGCAGCTGTCATGTGCCATGCGGACCAACAGTGGACTAAGGCGCTTCCCTGGTTCTCTTCGGAATCCACACAGCATTCAAGGAGGACCTGCAAGCATCGGTAGCTGAGCTCGTGTAAGGTGAGCTCTTAAGAATCCCCAGAAAGCTACTAACTCCAGCTACCAACCCTGCAGATACAGCACACCTCATCGCAGAGCTCCGCCAATACATAGCCCGCCTCTGACCAGTCCCAGCAGCACGCCATGCCTCCCCAGCTACTTTCGTGCACAGTGACCTTGAGAAGTGTACCCACGTCTTCCTTCGGCAGGACTCAACACGCCGGGCATTGGAACCCCACTACAGCGGAAGAGCACCAACCCACCAGCTGCAGCGACCCCGACCGTAGGACTGCCTGCCATGCCAACACAGTTCCATACAAGGACTACATGCTCCTGGCGCCACGTCCATTTCCCCGCTTGCCTGAACATATGAGCATCAATTTTCGTGAGGGGGGAGTGGTGTGGGAACATCCCACATACTAATACGCGGTTTCGCTGGTCTAACAGACAGCACTCAACTCATAGTCAATATCACATTGCTGCCAACGCTCGTATTTATAGAGCACTCACTGTCCAGCACATCTTTATATCATAGTGTGCGCTAGCCAATCGGCATTCACAATCGCAACTGCAACTTTAAGCTCTGCCTAGCAAGCATGGTATAAAAGGCGGAGCCCAAAGCTCGCAATCATCAGTGATCACATTCAGTTCAGAACAATCAGTCATCAGAGTCATCAGCTCTTCTCTGCGCCACAGACTGCTGCCGCAACTCTCCAGCAACCACGCTCTACGACTAGGCAGCTAACATAGTTGCCGCAACTCTCCAGCAACCACGCTCTGCTACGAGACAGCTAACGTAGCTGCCACAACTCTCCAGCCAGCACCATAGGCAGCTGTTCCTACCGGGGCATCCAGCACCACATCACCGGCTGGACAAACCAGCTGAACGGCCATAAAACTTGGTCTACTACAAAGGAGCAAATTCTGCCAGCGCACTCATGGCAGAACAAACTGCCATTTTCAGGGCCAGCCAACTTTTGAACATTGACATTCCACATAGCTTCGCAGCTATTCTGTACATTTAATTTAAATTTAATATATACAATTGTTACAGTTTTACGTGGTTGTCTTTTAGAACATTGACAATCCCACAATATAATATCAGATCAAATGTGCTGTATTTTCTTATGAGCATTAGAGTTCAGCCCCAGAAAAATTGTGTCTCTCATCTTTTGTAGTAATTTCTGGTATAGGTATGGGACTGAAATTCATATTAAGTTATTTTCAGCAAGAATTCCTGTATCTGTTCCACTGGACTGTCATACCTGGTTTTGTATTGAATTGATGCTAAAATATCTCAACCTGACACACATCACATGTTGCACAGTTTCCTCGTCAGAGCAACATTTTCTGCATTGCATCATCATTTGAACTACAATGATGTAAACTACAGTGTTATACAAAAGGAATGTGAACTTTGAACAATGGTCTCACCCAGACTGCATTGTAGAAATGACAACCATATCCCTTCAACATTTGAACTAGAGTAATGTAAATCTCTTCTGCTCTTCCAGGATCCAAACTCTGCCTCTCTTTGTGTAGCAACTGCATTTGTTTCCTCAGAGTCTGTTCATCTTCATGTTGGATAATTAGGCTTTCAGGAATGTAATGCTCCAGTAAGAAGTAGTCCCCATGCCCATGTTCCTTAAAACAAGGAAATATTGCAGCTAAAATGAGTTCAATCAGTACATCAAGCTTTTTGTACATATGTGTAACCATTGTCTTAAATGTAGTACTTATGTACATCTTTCATATATCTTATTACAACATGTTTTGACCTCACTCAGTCACAATCAGGTGCATACATTCTTGTTAAAATATTTGCGCTGTCATCTTAATAGCAGTATGCTGTATGTGAATCTCTTATTTTCAATTTTAATATCTTCAAAATTCACAAAATTGCTTTTTCAGCCACACAGTATTAGATTGTTTTCTGTAATATGTAATAGTTGTACTGTGTTAATTATGTATGTATGTGTGTGTGTATGTGGATTTCGTCCATGAGCAAATTATCTTTCTTTATTTTTTTAATGCTAGTGGGGTGGGACTAAGTCCCTTGCACTGCGGCCACTTCTGGCCTATTGTACCAGCCCCAGATGATAGGTGAGGGTGATTGTGGAGCAATTGATGGAATGAAGATTGGCAGGGGAAACCGAAGTACTTGGAGAAAACCCGCCCCAGCGCCACTTTGTCCACCACGAATCCCACTTGACCAGACCCGGGATAGAACCCGGGCCGCCGTGGTGGGAACCCAATGACTAACCACTTGAGCTATGGCGTGGCCCCATATATATCTAGTGTTGAATGTTCTTTCCATTTGACCTGAGTATTTAAATGGGCACCCTAGGTGATCCTCTTTTTTAAATGCTGTTTATGTTAAGTGTTGCATTTAGGATGATGGTTACATGTATCTACAAAAGAAAATAATACTAGGGTAACAGGATGCACAAGTACAACATTAAAAACACACGGTGTTAATCTAAAATTTTCTAAGTCAGAATTTATTTTAAGCTTTCAACAACTAATATCCATATGATTTTCCATAAATATTTTCATCTGTGGCTTAATGTCCACAGTGGGAGATCTACTTGTGTGTCAGATGATTCACTCATTTTCAGAAAATGGCTTTACAATCTTATAGAGGGGTATTGGAAAGTTCCTGGACTGTTACTGTTGTAACTGCCTCGGTGAAAGAAGATGAGAGGGGAGGCCAAGGTCACACTTCTGCAAGCCTATTGCATCAGTTTGCTACGTGGCACCATGCTGTGAACATGAAATGTTTTTACATGAGTGCTTTTTTTACTTCATGTTTCACTTTGGCAAAATTGAGTAACATGTCTGCATCAAGTATTTTGTGAAGCTTGGTAAATCAGCTACTGAAACCATTGAAATGCTTTGTGATACCTTTAGGAGTACATTCTTTAAGCTGAACAGCAGTTTCTAGGTTGAACAAGTGTCAGTTGAAGATGAAAAAAGTTCAGGGTGGCCAACCACCAGCAAAACGATGGAAAATGTAGGAAAACTTTGAGAACTCATCCATAAAGACCGTCACCAAACAATCCATGAGCTTGCAGACACCGTTGGGTACAGTTATGGAGTTTGCCAGGAGAACTTAACAGAAAATTTGAACATATGCCGCACTGTCACAAAGTCTGTTCCCCTACTTTTGACAAATGATCAAAAGCAGTGGCGCATAAAAGTGTCTTGAGCCATGTGAGAAGGCTAATGAGGACCCAACTTTTACCTCTAGGATCATAACAGGCGATGAAAGTTGAATTTACAGTTATGATCCACAAAGCAACAATCATTGCAAAGTCACCAAGAGCAAAGAAGTCTTGGCAGGTCCAGAGTTCNTTTTTTTTTTTCTTTTTTGACATGAATGGGATTGTTCACCATGAATCTGTTCCTCCTAACACCACGATCAACTCTGACTTTTACTGTGATTTTTTCAGGCAATTGAGAGAAAATGTGCATCAAAAAAGACAACAACTTTGGTGCAACCACAACTGGCTCCTTCATTGCGAAAATGCACCCTCTCACACATCCCTGAAAGCCGCAGAGATCAGCATTGCTTTGTCAAGATCATCATATGTTGATTTTTTCACGGTTTTTCTCTTCTTCATTCCGCTTGAATTAGAAGACGAAGCAAAGGAAATTAATTGCTTCTTTTGTTTTTTCAAATCATGAACAGTTTATTCTCCAATACTGTATTGCATTGCTAATTGTTTAACTACACCTCTTTTTCTCAACTGATTGATAATTTCAAGTTTCTGTAGAATACTTAACACGACATGCTTCCTTTTACAGCCGGACATTTTGCTAACACACTTGAAGATCAATACAAAGAGACTAACTGGGGAGGTGTATCTGTTCTTGAAACTTTCCACAAATCCTTGCATTCTTTCACCCCTACCCTTGAACATTGTGTTAGCATAATGGGACCAAAAATGCAGAGCTTGGTTCACACTAGTGCAAAAATAGTGTTACAACTCACCATGTGAAACAAAAGTGAATGAATATTAAACAACATATAAGCCTCAAAAAGGCCCTGTTAAGCCACAAACCGGTTTATTCGCACCTGGATAATCGAGAGTTGAGTGTATGTGTTGTTTGTCTAAAATTTTGCCATAAATTACATTCTGGAATGTTGCTGCTATGTGTAGTTTCATTTGTATATCACCATATGTCTATTACTCTTCAGTGTGTATGGATGCTGAAACTTTTGCTTCTATATGTCATGGATGGTTGCTTGGATGTCGTATGCAGACTGACAGCAACCATAGTCACATACAGACCTAGAGGCAACCAAGAAGATATAAGCGTGCCACAAAATAATTACAACATCTAAAACCACAAGAAATCCACAGCCTTCAACAAAACCAAATACTGAAAACTGAGAAAATGCATTCCAGAAAATCTACATTGAGATGACACAGAAAGGAATAACACAAAAAGTCTAGATAAAAACATTGATACATACATAATAAGTCATAACACCAGTACCCATTAACAATCTACAGCTTTTTATAACACATATAGTTGTCTTTCCAGAAATTTTCAAGTTACAATGTCAGAAATTTTTGATGAAGTTTGATTTGATCAACTCCCCATTGTATATTCAATGGGCTCTGTATAGTCTATACATTATTTCTTCAATAATATGGGTTACTTACCTGGTCTGAGTAGTCTCCAAACTCAGATTGAAGTGCAAGGCCACTCAAAGCAACATGTTGGTCAATATCACACTGTATCTGTTGCTCTAACAAACTCCTACGTAACTGAAGATATAGTAGGTGTTTCATGGTCCAATTCCTAAAAAAATATAGCAAAAAGTCAGTAATGATTTACCAAATATAACAAGTAATGTTACAAGACAAGAGATGATTCATCATCCACCAGTAGACCTTATAGATGTATTTGTCAGCAAATATGGATACTCACGGTTACCAGTACTTGCAAAATATTTTGGGCTTATGTGGCTTACTCAGATTGTAAACTGTACACATTTTACTGTCTATGGAAGATTATATACTTGTTTAAGATATTAAATTAAAGAACTTTAAGTCAGGAATTGATAAATTTCACAGAATGTGAATATACTGTGACATATTGCGCAATGGAGAAACCCCCCACCAGCAGTGACGCGGCGGGTGAGTCAGCGCTCCGTCATCCCCCCTCCGCATGGTAACGTAACGCGCGGTGACGTAAGACAGCATGAGGTAACAGCGTTGCTATGTAACAGGCCTACACAGCCCCTATATAAGAGAACTGCGCTGCCTGCGAGTTAGTAGTTGTAATGTGGCCATCGCCGAGTTCAGTTCCGAGTTAGTTCCGAGCAAGCCTACGAGCGAGTGTGTTATCACCAGTTCTCCAGTCAGCCGACTACAGTTGGAGTATAGCAGCCGTCACGGAAAGAAGAACTGGACGTGTGTCTAATTGTGTAATTGGGAGTGTGATACAGTGATCCATAGCTCCCCTACTGTAAACGTGTAGACTACTGAAGATAGAGTGAACTGATTTGCGCATAGGGTTATAAATCGTGAAACCCCGCAACAGTGTAAACAGATTATTGTGATTAGGGTTATAAAGTGTGAAACCCCACAATATTGTTATAATTAATTGTAGCCGTTATTTGTAGGTTGTTGAATAAACCAATTAACGATCTCTACGGCATCTTCAGTAACCAAGACACGTTACAACTTGTGTCAGAAGTGGGATTTGGACTTACACACATGACCAACAAGAGTCGAACTTGAAACATGTTACAACTGGTGTCAGTTACAACTGAACTTAAACAAGCCACAAACTAATTATTGTGCATCACGTACTTTACTGCTACAAAATGGAGAAACAAGATTTGCAATGAATAATGGAAATGCTGAAAGAGATGAAGGCCGATAGGAAGGTTGACAAAGAAGAAATGGAGGCAAATAGGAAGAAAGACAAAGAAGATTTCCTGGCCAAATTAGCCGTCAACCAAAAACAAATCGACGTCATGCTGACAAAATTAGTCGCTGACTTCAATGCCTGGCAGGAAGAGACGACAGCCTGCCAGGATGCAACGGAGAAAAATCCAAGAGGAAAAGCGGTTGTAGTTAACCGACAGTTGATTCCTAACGAAGACAATGAGACGTTGGCCTGCCCAGTGGACACGAAACCTGCAGCTGCACAACAAGAAGAGGTCCCCATTGCAATACTGGTCAGAGAGACGATGGCCTGCCGAGAAATGGAGGCACATCCAGAAGAAGAAAAGCCAGCTTCAGTGCACAGGAAACCTGAGGCGGCAGAACTACTAGAGGTACCCGTACAAGACGACGAAGTAATGCCGGTTGGAGAACCGAAGAAGAAAAGGCGCAGGGACCAACATCGATGAAATATAAAGAATTCAACATGGGAAAACTGTGGACCCCAGATGAAGTTGGCTGCCACCTGTAGGAAGATATCCCATCGCGCGACAGTGGCACGATGTTGGAGAAATTACTTCAAGAAGGAAACTCCCCAGGGAACCTTCGGATGCCAGCGGAAAGAAGGACCGCCAGCCGAGCAGGGACGGCAGAAGAATTGGACCAGAAACCGTTCTACGAGAGGAACCCAGAAAGGATGGACTCCCAGATAGAAACAACTGATGCGCCCGGAAGGCACCAAGGAAATCAAGACTCGAGACTTCGATGACCAGCTACGGCTTGAAAGCAAGTGGGAATTTAACAAGACCCACAGGAGGACAAAGGGATTGGAAATCGCAAAGCGAATTTTCACATCTGTCCCATTACAGAGAAGTAAAATCTGGACACTGTGGAGGGGTCGACACCCTCCAAAACGAATAAAGATGCAGGGCACAGAAGAGGAGCCGGTAAAATAGAAGAACCGGCCTCCCCAGAGAGAGTGAATGTGCCATAGAATGAAAGTGATGGATGAATGGGACACAACTGGATCTTCTGGCGAGCTGAAAGGAAACCGCTCGAGACGAGCAGGTCTCGAGAGGGGAGCTGTTGTAATGGCCGCACGATAGTCGCTGGAGAGAAGTAGCCGAAACAGGAGATGCTGCAAGAATAGCCTCCAAAGAAAATTAACAGGGATGCACCGTTAGGCTATTCGGGATGAACAGCCTTAAGGAGGGAGCAGTGTGACATGTTGCGCAACGGAGAACCCCCCCCACCAGCAGTGACGCGGCGGGTGAGTCAGCACTCCGTCATCCCCCTCTGCACGGTAACGTAACGCGCAACGTGTGGTGATGTAAGACAGCGTGAGGTAACAGCGTTGCTACGTAACAGGCCCACACAGCCCCTATATAAGAGATCTGCGCTGCCTGCGAGTTAGTAATTGTAATGCGGCCATCGCTGAGTTCAGTTCCGAGTTAGTTCCGAGCAAGCCTACGAGCGAGTGTGTTATCAACAGTTCTCCAGTCAGCTGATTACAGTTGGAGTATAGCAGCCGTCGTGGAAAGAAGAACCGGACGTGTGTGTAATTGTGTAATTGGGAGCGTGTGATACAGTGATACATAGCTCCCCTACTGTAAACGTGTAGACTACTGAAGATACAGTGAACTGATTTGTGCATAGGGTTATAAATCGTGAAACCCCGCAACAGTGTTAACAGATTAATGCGATTAGGGTTGTAAAGTGTGAAACCCCGCAATATTGTTATAATTAATTGTAGCCGTTATTTGTAGGTTGTTGAATAAACCAATTAACGATCTCTACGGCGTCTTCAGTAACCAAGACATGTTATAATACTATTTGATGGTTTCCAACATGATTCTTTTGAAAGGTGTAAAAATTAATCAAGTTTCTTCATAAGATACATGTATATGCAGCTGAAATATTATGTGCTGCAGTGTCAATACAGACATGACTGTCCTAACAGAAGGGCAGTAAGTAAAGCAAATATAGTAGATAAATATATTCCTTTGTCATAACACCATCATAACCATGATAGCAGGTGAGAAAATCTCACACACTTCCCTGATGACAGAATCAGAACCTGCTTCCAAAACACCCTGTTTCTCTCTTATTATTAACAAAAGAAAAGGGTGAGTGATGAATTGATACTTTTATGTCAGGAAAAGTGTCCACATTAGCTATGGAATCTACGGCCAGTCTGAAGGTGTACACAAAGAGAAAAATTCACAAAGTGTTCACTGGTAATCAAACCGGAGCAATGCATAGCCGAGTTATTTTGTTCCGATTTGACACAGCTCCTGACTGGTTCAGTGCATCAGATACATACAATCAGGTACATGTTTAGAAATGGTCTTAGTTATATCTGTCTAAATTAAAACAATGTACCAAATCCTGGGAAGTACTTTAGGGTCATCAGAAGGTATCAGAATTCTATGAACTCTTAAAACTTTTCTTCCACCATTTTCAGGCCTTGCAAACTACGTGCACAAATCAGAATTTGATTCGGGAAAAAATTAAGAGGAGATGGAATTCAGGTAACACTTGCCACCAGAACATTTTGTCTTCTTGTCTGCTGTCTAAAAATGTAAAAAATTAGAATACACAAAACTAATTTTGCCTCTGGTTCTATATGGGTGTGAAACATGGTCTCTGACACTAAGGGAGGAATATGGATTGAGGATGTTTGAGAACATGATGCTAAGGAGAATATTTGGACTGAAGAGAGATGAAGTGACATGAAGTCGGAGAAAACTGCATAATGAGGAGCTTCATAACTTGTACTCTTTGCCAATTATAATTAGAATGATCAGGCTAAGGAGGATGAGATGGGCAGGGTATTTAGCAAGAATGGGGTAGAAGAGAAATGCTTATACGATATTGGTGGGAAAGCCAGAAGGAAAAACACCACTAAGAAGACCAAGATGTAGTTGGATGGATAATAATAAAATGGATCTTAAAGAGATAAAATGGGGTTGTGTGGACTGGATTAATCTGGCTCAGGACAGGGACTAGTGGAAGGCTGTTGTGAACACAGAAATGAACCTTCTGGTTCCATAAAATGTTGGGAAGTTCTTGAGTAGCTGCACAACTGGCGGCTTCTCAAGAAGAGCTCAGCTCCATGAAGTTATTTAGTTATACCAATAAGTAAGATGTGGACAGAAGGGCAAAACAACAGATACATACCGTACTCCTCTGAGACTTGGCATGAAGAATTTGACCCTGAGATATAGAGTAAATACACAACTTGGCATAGTATGTTTCTTGGAGTCTCCACACCATCCTGCAGGTGCCACTTTGTGTAATTTTGTTTCAGGAGGTAGAAACGCAAATTCACCACCTAACAATGCTGCCAGACCTAATGTGAAGTTGTCTTCAAGTCCCTCACTGATTACTACAACCTGAAATAAATATAAAATAAATGTAACTGGAATATATCTAATCATAGGCAATGGATAAATAAATAATAAAATATATACAATACAATGAGAGTGGAAATGCGAACACTTATCACATTAACTGCTGGGAGTTATAGCTTAAATCCATGCCTGAATATCCTAATGCAAGCATTTTTGACTACAGAAAGACTCTTTCTTACCGATGTGTGTTGAAAATGTATACTTAGTTCAGTTACTCAAATCTTATGCACTAATGCGTGAAGGTGGTATCAAAACATTTACAGCAGAAAGGATTACGTAAGAGTATTTCTGCAAATACTGAGGCCATAATGAATCATTTACTGCTGGCACTATGTGAAAATTTCAGCAGCAACTCCCATTATTATGGCCACACCATAGCTGAAGCAGTTAGTCGTTGACTTCTCACTGCGGCGGCCCGGGTTTGATCCCGGGTCTGGTCAAGTGGGATTTGTGGTGGACAAAGTGGCGCTGGGGTGGGTTTCCTCCGAGAACCTCGGTTTCTCCTGCCAATCTTCATTCCACCAAATTCTCCATCATCATAATCACCCGGGGCAGGCTACAATAGGCCAATCAGTGGCTGCCATGCCGAGTGGACCCAGTTGGACTCCACATCCAACTAAGCGAATTTAAAAAAAACTACCATTATTAACAGCACATATGTTATAGCGTCCAAACAGATATTCTTTATTCAAAATCACATTTCCTCATTTTCTCAACAACAATTCTGTTTATGTATGATATATATATAGATCTCTTCAGTTCAGTAATGCTAGTGTAAAACATACACGTATTTTAATTTGACAAGAAACTGACTTACAGATATTTTACATTCCATCACACCTATCCAGTATTCAGCTCACTCGCTCACTCATGGAGCTGAGTCCTTGAGAAACCGCCAATTGAGAGCTACTCTAGAACATCCCAGCATTTTATGGAACCCAAAGGTTCATTACCATGTTCACAAGAGCCCTCCACTGGTCCCTATCCTGAGCAGTATTCAATTATGGACCAGAAAATTATCATTTAAATATTCTTCAGACAATTCATGAACATCTGAGTCTTTCATCCCTATTTCAGTTATTACTGTTGTTGATGTTGTTGATATTCTTATTGTTTTCATTGTTTTTGTTGCTGCTGCTGCCGATGTTCTAATTTAAAACAAAATTCTATAAAATTCTTTAACACATTGCGGACCGGAGGGGCCATATGGCCCTCTACATTTCCAAGCGTTGTGGACCGGGCGGGCCATATGGCCCTCTACGGTCACGTTATGTTGCAAAACACTATATATCGCTGTGTGGCTTCGTTGAATCGTAACTACTGCGTAGATTACCTCGGGAATGATTGCTGCCTTATCTAGTAACTCGACCAGAGTCATTTCCTGTCACAACCTAAACAAAATTGGCTTTGTTCTAATCCAAGCTTGCACGTATGAACCACGCAGCTACCAGTTCAACATGGCTCAGAGACGAAAGCAGTTGCGATCTCTCAGAGGACAGGAAATATTAGATATGTTCTCCGATGAGCTATCAGATTTGCCGACTGCTTCGTCTTCTGATAGCGAGGCCATTATCAGTGACAGTGACAGTGACCACAGGGCTGCCCAAAATGTGTCAAGTGAAAGTGAGAGCTCCGTTGAAAGTGCAAGTGTCGGGACAGCTACATGGGATAAAGTGGACAAAACCCCCACTTTGGGAAAGTTTACTGGTGATCCGGGAGTGAAGCAGATGCCATCGGACCCAACAAACATGTCTGAAGTTGCGTCACTGTTTTTGGAGATAGTTTCTTTGACCTGTTGTGTCAGGAAACTAACAGATACTATCTCCAACACCGTGAGGCGTACGACAGAACCAATAAGGTTCTGAAGTGGGTGGATGTCACTTCAACAGAAATGAAAAATTTTTTGGCTATAATCATTCTAATGGGGTTTACGAAGAGAGAAAGTTTGAAGGATTATTGGTCAAGTGACCCATTTTTAGAAATTGCAATTTTCGGCAAACTCATGAGTCGTAAGAGATTTGAACAGATATGGTGGTGTTTGCATTTCAACAATAATGAAATTCTACTTTGAAATACAAAGCATTTCTGTTGAAACTGGCAAAAGCTTGGGCTACTGACATCACGGTGGTGGCAGTACCTGCGTCAGACACAGACATAGTGCAGCCGGGGCCATCTGTTCGCACCCGCCGGAGGCCTCAAGTAGACCCCCCTGGCCAACTCTCGGGTGATATGCGGAAACATATTCTCGTGAAAACTGTGAAGAGTGAATATTGCAAGAAGAAACACCCTTCTAGGCAGTGCCGTGTGTGCGCAGAGCACAAGGAGAAGAGTAGAACTGCCTACATGTGCAACTTCTGCATAATGCCTCTTCACAAAGGGAAATGTTTCCAGAGATATCACATGCGCAAGCACTTCTAGGAGCTCTGGTAAGTGTTCTCCAAAAATTTCAGTTCATAAAATTCATTAGGAGATTTTATATTAATTTTTAAAGTGAACAGTGCACAAGTTAGGGTAGTAGGTTTAAAAACGCCGGCCCCCAGGGCGATTTAAATGTTTAAACCACCGGTCCGCAATGTGTTAAAATATTTTCTAATTTGGAAATACCTTAATGATGTAAACACAAAAGCTGTTAACAGGTTAACAGTAACAGGTTAAAACGTCTAGAATTTTGTTTCCATTCTCAGCAAAAACTTCACCAGAATTCATTAGATGCGAATGACTACAACTTCTACTTGAGGAATTGCCATGTTATTTGTTTTGCTCTATGAAGTACTCCCCACAAGACAAATACAGTAGGAATTTCAGAATTCATCTTGCATCTTCATCAACTAACAAATGTTTGTGGTTTGCAGGTATTGTTGACACAAGAGCAGGCAAAAACTGAAAATGGATAATAGTGACAAAGTCATCAGTCAAAACTCAAAAGGCACAATATTTCCTTATATTGGTACTAATAAAATTCACTGATGTCTGTACCTCAAATATCTGTCCTGCAGTTGCTGTGTTTGGATCACATGTCACATTCGTCTTCTGTCCATTCAGTGATATGACTACAACTTTTTTAGTACAAGTTGCCTAAAAATAAATTCAAAAGAATAAAAGCAGTGTTAGATACTTTTGCATACATAAATTGCAGTCCAAGAATATGTTTCTATTTTCTACACATGTCCACTGTAGTAGCCTGATTACATTTCTCACTGCATGCACATTTAGGTCTGACACAGTGGTTTACAAAAACCATGTCCACTGTAGTAGCCTGATTACATTTCTCACTGCATACACACTTAGGTCTGACACAATGGTTTACAAAATGTATACATATTGTCATGAGTTAGTGTGACTATAGATGGGATTTGGATTGGTGAACAGATTTACGGACCACTTACAGGTCCTAAGTACAAAATGACTATAACACTATTGCTATTTATACAATTTACAGTGCATTAGAGCACACAGTCTAGTGTTCTCAGTTTGTTACTATACATTCTCTGGTAAAGGCTCCAATAATGACTATTCCCTGTCTCTGGCTCAAGTCCTTTCTCCAGAGACTCCCATACAGAATTGACTAAGCTCTAACCTTGTACCCTGCTTATAACATCTTAACATGGACCACAAAGAAAACACAGCTCTTCTAATGTTGCATTCATGTTTGTTGCTGCAGGAACGTGTTTACTAAGCTGTTGCCCAGAAACGGCCTTGGTATATCCTCCTATCTTGCAATCACTGCATGACCAAGCCTACATGCTACAATACTGTCACATCATTTGTGACTACAGATAGCATTTGGATTGGTAACTGGGTTTATTTTACTTTTAAAATTCGTGACTACAAATAAAGTCAGCCTCACTGAGTTACACACTCCAAAGGTCACCAGAACTACAACAAAGGCCGCGCCATAGCTCAAGCAGTTAGTCACTGGCTTCCCACCGTGGCGGCCCGGGTTCGATCCTGGATTTCAGTTTGAGTGATTTCAAGTTTGTTTATGGGATTAAGGACAAATGTTGTTAACTGTATATCAAGAACTGCTCATTAAACCAAGTGTGGTAGTGCCTAGCTATAAATACTCTTATCTTTCCCGCTAACGCGAGGCCTGTATGCACCCTGAGACAGAATCTCATCGCTCTAGTGAGAATGCAGTACCTATCACACGTAGTTTCTGGTTCATCCCCCCTTTTTTCCCCGAAATGTAAGCCTTTATAGTAAGCTTACTGGCGACCAGCATTCATGTAATCCATATCCCGCAAACAACAAATATCCACAACAAAAACAAAAAAGGAAAAAACTGGATAAGAAGGACGCAGCAGCAACCTGCAAACTTGGAGTAACAACAGGTGAGAGGACGTGGCTAGAGGAGCAGCTGCAACCAGCAACAAAGGGGCAAAAGGGCGGTTAGAGATGAGTTGGTGCCAAAAGAAAGGGCTGGACAGTTAGACTCTGTGAATGTGTCCAACTTTCCTATTTCACACTTTTGAATCAAATTTTTAACAGAAATTCTCTGTTTTACTTTATGAAATTTATGCTTCTGCCTGGAAAATTTACATTGCCAGCATAGATCAGAAGCCCGTATGTCACTTTGAATTCAGTTTCCTATTGACATGAATCTTCCAAGACAAATGTACCTTTACTCCTTTAATGCGGATCTCTTTGCTGGGCTTCGTAGCCCTTACGATGAACTCAGGACCAATGCAAGTGTTGGGACAGCAATATTTTGAATGAGGATCTATCTCTCTTGATGATGCTGCTGTAGCTCGATATAGTCTAGATGGAGCTCTTTGCACAGGACATCTTGAAAGAGGCCGTTCAGTTTTAGTGTTCTGTGAGCAGCTTTGAAGAGAAAAATACACTATTTTGTGCACACTTGAATGTATGAAGGAAAAGTATTTTTTTTATTATTATTTTACTAAAAGGCTTAATAAACATCTGTGAACATAAAAAATGGTACTAAATCAAATCTGACCAATGAAAAGAGAAGTATTTAACATAAAAACGTGAACAGCGTTGATCAAACAATACAGCACAAGACAACATAGCACAACACAGAACAATCATTTAGAGGAGACTATCCTTCTTTAGTACTTTTGATTCTTAATGAAGTATCGATTTATATATATATATAAACAACATCTTTGGTCATTATTATTTTTTAGGTTTTATTGTTAACTCTTGTTCACATATACATTTATGTCTCCTCTTCTAATTATTAAAATAGGTTAAATGGTAATAATCCTTAGGTTCACACCATTATTGTAGGATTATCATTATATAAGTTACAATATGAGTAAATACCTCTTCTTAATTTTCATAAGTCCATCTTCACTAGTAAGTCTTCTTTGGTAGTCCTTGGGAAAGCTATTAGTCCTTCTCTGTGTTGAACTCATTACAGTGTCAGGTTGCATCACATTTCCCTTGGCTGGAAGGCACTAAAATCACAGAAAGGAAACTATATTTTAAGATAAAAAAATTATACTAAATATTGTGAAAGGAATTTATATAATCAAGTCATAACACATAATACATAGATCAGTTAATTTAAAAAAATTAGGCACAGTGACTAATTACATTTGGTGGAAAAACTGCAGTAACGTAATGGAGGACCTTCATAAGTCATTTTACCCATAAGTTTAATGGCACGCAAGACACCTTCACTGATCAAGTCACAAATTCATAGAAACCAGATATGACTTTTATAACATCATACAGAGATGGCCTCTACAGGACACAGTAGACTGTCTACTGCAGCTACAGGAAAAAGAAGGGAAAATAATTACTAATATGACAGAACCAATGAGAGAAACCGCATGAGACTGAAGCACTGTTTGACTATTAAAATAATAATTGTCAGTATTAAGTCTGTGTTCTGGGGGCCATGCAGACTCCAATCCAGTAGATACTGGGCGAAATTTCCTTGGGAGAAACTCCACCTGTAGAATAACTAAGAGGGTATGGGATTTACCTCCGCACTTTCAACTTTTACGTAGCAGTTATGGGATAGGGTTTGATTCTGAAAATTTTCATCAGAAGGTTAAAATGTCATACATCTCAGGTGGCGGTGCAGTGTAAGTTGCATAAAAGGTCTCAGGATTCAAATCCATAGATGTCTGTAAATTTTTCTCATTTTGTTCTGCGTTGTCTTGTGATGGGCTAATCCCCCATCCAGAGGTTCCTACTGCATCCTAAGAATTGAATTCTGAGGCAGAACAGGCCAGAGTGCTTAACCTGTCAATATAGGAGAAGTAGAAGAAAAATAGAAGGATATGATTCTATAAGTAATTTGCATTATTAACTCATTTAAAAAAAAACATCCACGCATGCGCACACACACACACACACACGCACAGTTTACGATGTATACTCACACCTGCAGAGCTACTTCAAAATAAGGATATGTGATGAACCCAAACAAATAAATTGCTAAACTGGTGAACATATAGAATGGTCAATGCTTTTACTACTTACCTGAGGTGTAGTTTCCAATGCTTCCCTGTACAAGTCCATCATAAGATGTGAGAATGGTCTGCTCTCAATACGAGCTTTGTAGTATTCGGATATCGCCTGAAACAGAGAAAAACGAGTAAGACAAAGAATCACAGAAAAAACCGAATGCAATATTTGAAGTAAATGTGATGAACAGGTGAATACAGAAGATTTTACTAATGTCTCAACAAGTTCAAAAACGAAATAAACAATGGAAGAACGAGTTCAAGGAGACCTGATTACAGACAAGATCTTACAATAAATAGGAAATACCTTAGGACTTAATTGTGGTCTTCTAGGTTAGCAATGTTTCAGAGGAACGTGTTTATTTCATCTTCAGAGCACAAGTGAAGACTAACATAAAGTTGAAAATCTAATTTTTCACCTAGTAACATGAGAATCTCAACTATCATTGGGATCAATCTGTCCCAAGCCAGACAAAGTACTGTCAATCACAGAACACAGGAGATCCAAGTTTCATGGACTTCAAGAGGTATACAAAGAAGTACTGACCAAAGAATTTAATAATAATAATATAACAAATGTTAGTCATATGGGAACCCACATGAAAATTTGTGGTTTCCAGTGGCTGGACACACAATGCAAATATTCACACACATGAAATGACATAGCCAAGATGCCTGAATTTGTAAATATGCACAGAAAATGTAATTATGTGATCAGTCTGTTGTGTGTTTTCATCTTAACTGCTGAACTCCTTGATAAAAACAGTCAACATAATTTTCTTACAGAAAGTCTGATTATAACCTTATTTTCACAGTTTTGAATAATCTCTACTAAAGAAACAATTAAAAGAAAAGTGAATGCTGGTCAAGAAGATAACTCCATTACTAGCTACATGTTATTTTAGTAAGTCAGGTAATACAATGGACAGACAAGATATAAAGATGACTGTAATATTCAGACAGGCATAGTAAGTTGGCACCATACATGATTCAATGCTAGTAAGTAAATGAGAACAAGGCAACTGAGTTAAGACAAGTATGGATGAAAGGTAGGTGGACTGACAAAAGGAAGTGCAGTTGGGACTTATAAGCATATGGAGCAGGTCAGACAAATGTGGTATAATAAGATTAGGTTTGGTAAGGGAATGGAAGAGACAGAAGGAAATGAGAGAAGGAAGGGAGTTGAGACTTGGTAATCAAATGACAGAAAACGGAAAAATTCAAGGCAGATTGTGTTGAGGGAATATAAAACTGTAGGGGCTTGGTAAGAAAATGGAAGGAGTAAGGCAGATGTGGCTGAGAGGATGGAGAGTTGGGGCTTGGTAAGCAAAAGGGAGGGGTAAGGCAGATGTGGTTGAGAGGATGGAGAATTTGGGCATCGTAAGCGAATGGAAGGAGTAAGGGAGATTTGGTTGAGAGGATGGAGAGTTGGGGCTTGATAAGCAAATGGAAGGAGTAAGGCAGATGTGGCTGAGAGGATGGAGAGTTGGGACTTGGTAAGCAAAAGGGAGGGGTAAGGCAGATGTGGCTGAGAGGATGGAGAGTTGGGTCTTTGTAAGCGAATGGAAGGAGTAAGGCAGATGTGGCTGAGAGGTTCGAGAGTTTGATCTTTGTAAGCGAATGGAAGGGGTAAGGCAGATTTGGTTGAGAGGATGGAGAGTTGGGGCTTGGTAAGCAAATGGAAGGGGTAAGGCAGATGTGGCTGAGAGGTTGGAGAGTTTGATCTTTGTAAGTGAATGGAAGGGGTAAGGCAGATGTGGCTGAGAGGATGGAGAGCTGGGGTTTGGTAAGTAAATGAAACAGGCAAGAAAGATGAGACCAAGAAAAGGAAGGGTGGTGGGGAGCAGGTACAAAAATGGAAGAGGTCAGATACATGAGACTGAGAGAACTGGCAGATAAACAGGGCACATGGGTCAGTTAGAGCTGGGAAATAGATCAAGAAGATAAGACAGGCAAGTGTTACAGTCAGCAATGTATGTGCACTGAGTGAGAGATGGACTTAAGGATGACATGAAAATGATATACAAAGGAATGGTTCATCAGGATGTATAGATTTGACTAGCCTTATTAACGACGGATGTACAGAAGGGTCCAGGTGCTACTTGAACGCATGAATGCATGAGCGCATGCACACATGCACATCAGAAACGAGACTTAGATTATGGTATTAGGAATACATTCTCAAAACTGACATCATTTGAATTTCAAAACCAATTATAAAACCAATGGCCTGAATCAGATACATTGCTAACAATGCACACAAAATTAATCATTAGTGTTGCTAGGATTACAGGAAGGAATTTCACTGACATGTAATAATGTCATTGTGAAGGCAATTATGTTACATGAGCCCAGTTCCGAAATAAATTTTGTTTAGATTCCAGGGAATTAATGCTGGATGCCTTATGAAACAACAAGCTCATGAATTTAGTTGCCATCTGTGGAATTTTGCAAGGAAAAAATCCATTGCAGACATGCAGTCCCTCGCAACCCTGTTCTGATCACTTTTCAATCACTATATATGTGTATTTACAGAAAACAGGGCGTTGAGGAGAATATTTGGACTGAAGAGGGATGAAGTGACAGGAGGTTGGAGAAAACTGTACAATGAGGAACTTCATAACTTGTACTCTTCTCCAAGTATAATTAGAATGATTAAGTCAAGGAGGATGAGGTGAGCAGGGCATGTAGCACAAATGGGGGACACGAGGAATGCATATAGGATATTGGTGGGAAAGCCAGAAGGAAAGCGACCACTGGAAAGACCAAGGCGTAGGTGGGTGGACAATATTAAAATTGATCTTAGAGAGATAGGATGGGATGGTATGGATTAGACTGATCTGGCTCAGGATATGGACCAGTGGAGGGCTCCTCTGAACACAGTGTGGGAACTGCCCGCATACAAGCAAGTGTGACAACACAAGCTTCACTGCTTAGCAACGACGAGTTGTAACCGTTTACTACTGGACTCGAATGTGTGAGGCCCTGGAGGGGAGGTGCCTACGTGATAATAGCACTGCATTATTTCACATGTGCAGTTTGCAGATGGAGAAGGGGTGGTGGATCCCCGGATTGATGTGGGGAATGATGTCATCTAAGGTGTGGTGCTGGGAAGGCCCGTAGGTCCGTTAGCGTCGCCGAGCCAGTAGTAGGCAATATATAATAAGAGATCCTCCTAGTGAGTGGAGGCACTTGCTTTGTTCTTTATAGAATCGCCTCTGTAAGCGAAACAGTGTAAATGTAACTGCCATAAATAGTGATTGTGACCAAAAATGAGTATATTAAACCTAAGGTAAAGCCACAGGTTAGTCATGTTAAAGTTTCTATGAAGAAAGACCTGTTATCGACCTGAGATAGAGATCCATGCCTACCATTATCCTAAATCCAACCTGGTTACTTCTGAACCCAAATTGCCAGGAAGGGTAAAGGTGAAAGGAGCGGCAAGCCGGAGCGGCCGTAGCAGCGACGAGGAGGAAAGGAGTGGCCGGAGCAGCGGGCACAAAAGAAGAAGAGGAGGACGGCAGTAGAGTAAACAGCGGTTGCTAGGCAAAGCCTACAAAAATATGGACAGTGACAGGTTTTCTATATGTCTGACTCTAGGTTACATAAGAAGATACATTGAGTGGAAGTTGTAGTTACAATTCTAGATTCTACAGTTCTACAATTCTGGTTCAGTGGTTCATTATTGTTATTATTATTCTTCAGTCTTCAAACGCAAGTTCGTCTGTGTATATGATGCAACTGTAATAAATACTATAGGACAGTTCAACTAGTGGTTGTCTCTTCATATAACATCCCACAACAGCAATGAACCTTCAGGTTCCATAAAATGCTGGGAAATTCTTGAGTAGCTGCAGAATTGGCGGGTCCTCCAGAAGGGCTCAGCTCCATGAGTAAGTAAGTAATATATTTATGGATTAGAAATAACTATGTTTAAAATGACACCCTGTAGGATTCTACCACAAAGAAACATATCTAATTACAATGGCCATTTAAGAAGCCATGATAAAGACAAGGGGAAATAATGAGTAGCATCATTTTTTGTTTTCAGTAAATATTATTCATGTGATGAAACAGACCGCACGATATGTAGGATGATTGAGGAAGGTGAGAAATGTCTACCATATTTTTGTCAGAAAATCTGCAGGAAAGAGTGGGCATGAGACTGGATTCAACTGGCTTTGGCAGGATACAGTTAAGCACAGTAACAAACATTTCAATTCTATAAAACATGGAGAGACTCCTTTGTTACTGTATGGAAGGGTTATGACTTTAACATGAATGAAGAATAGTCACAGGCAAGACAATACTACAAAATGGGCTTGAAATGTCACTTGCATGATGACAACAGAAAAAGGCACTTGACAGAAATACTGTACGCACAAAAACCTGTCAGTCTGCTTTTATCCATAACGTCAAGTTCACAGTTATGAACATAATCAGACCCCGAGAAGAATGGCCACCTAATGTACCATCAATTCATCAGGCCTTATTGACAGCTCTATTTAGAGCGTCACATAAGAGATATTAATGACTGGCACAGAATATTGCTACTGATTAAAATCTGTATGAACTGTTATTAATGAATATTCATTAGGCCACTGTCAATGCCAAACTGACATCTGTAAACATCCTGTAAGTATTTAAACGTTTCATAATTTAACCTATATTTGTACATTTTAACAGCCATATAACATACACAGATTCAAAGTTATACCTGGCCTTAGTCAACTGAGCAATATGTCATGAACACGTACGGATGATTGGAGGTTTAGCACCACCATTCTTAAACTCAGCATTAAATACAGGTGAGTGGTAAGAATCACTCCCCTGCCACTTTACTCCTGGGGAAATAGACCCCGGTGCCCATTGTATAGGTGGTTAGGTGGGCCCAAGAGCTGGTTTGGAAGAGAAGATAAATCGAACTCCGATTCCTTGATTGTCCGTCTGTAACCTAGTTGCTATAGCAACTGCCATCCCGGCTCACATGCAAATTCAATTTGACGGCTATGTAGACATATCCATTTATGTTACTGCTTTGTTTAGTCACTGAAAAGTGGGGTTATGTCCAGTTGCACTATTCTTATCTCCATGAAAGGCCAAGCGACTAAAGAGGAACGACGTTGTATGGTGATTGTGCATGCAAGTGATGACATCTAACAGCCATTCGAATTCATGCCCCTCCAGATGGTTTNGGTGGTATGATAGCATACTTTCTTACCGACAGGGCAGGTTGTATGATAGCACACCTTCTTACCGACAGAGCCCTCGGCACTGGCGGCAGCCGTTTTGTACCAAGAGAGTGTCCACTGGCCACCGCGGCAGCAGTGATGCTTCATGACGTCACGCTGGCTATGTTGCCCGCCAATAGCACTGAGTTGCCACCCGCTGGTCGATGGCTTCCCACCGCGGCGGCCCGGGTTCGATCCCGGGGTCTGGTCAAGTGGGCTTTGTGGTCGACAAAGTGGCGCGGAGCGGGTTTTCTCCGAGTACTTCGGTTGCCCCTGCCAATCTTCATTCCACCAATTGCTCCACAATCACCCTCACCTATCATCTGGGGCTGGTACAATAGGCCAGAAGTGGCCGCAGTACAAGGGACTTAGTCCCAACCCACTAGCAATAAAAATTAACACGTCTACTAATCCTGTGCCGTCATCATCATCATCATCGTCGTCATCGTGTTCTTGTTATTATGATTATCATTAGCATTATTAAAGGTAAAAAGAAATGGACAACCCTAAGCCAAATATTCAAGCCATGAAAGCATACTGGTGTGTGTGGAAGAAAAATTCATGCTTTGTTTACCTCTGCACTAGATGGAAATGTCCGATCAACTTTTACAATCCGACCATTCTATCCATGGAGAACAGAACAGGATGTACTGTGGGCCCCAAAGCCAGTGTCAACGTAGTGGCGAAAATATAAATGCATAACTCTGTCGGAAGTGGAGACTGGTCACCTGAAATTCTCACGCTTCGATTCCTCCCGTGTATATGCTTCTGCATGGAATCAGCTGATCTTCGCTTCTTGCTTAAGTACGGATTGTATTGCATCATATTTGATTAGTCAAAATACTGTCACGTTTTGGAGTGTATATAACGCGACAAATAACTTCACGCCTTACTGGATACAGAGAATTTATTGCACATTCGCTCTTACAATCACACAAATTACAAGCTCAACATTACTGCCATTGGCAGTATTACAAATACTGTACTGCAATTAACTGGTGACTCACTCGTAGGCTTGCTCGGAACTAACTCGGAACTCGTAGCTCGAGAACTGTTGATCACACACTGACTGTGTCTACGCTGCTCCGTTCGTTCCGGTAAACGCAGGAAACAGCCACGTAATAGGCACCATTGATGTCTGGCGCCGTGTTGCTAGCAACGCTGTCGGGAGTTGTCTCTCGCAACCACTATTTACCCGCGTTGCATAGCGACCAGCGTGCTGGGACTCGGCTCGCTTCGGCTCCGCTCGGCGCGTCACCGCTCCGAGGGTGGGGGGGGGTCCAGCTAGCGCGACACGTCACAATACATTTTGGTTCGAGAGTTAATCGGGGATACTTAGGTTTCCAAATTGGGTTATGTTAAGTTAGGGTAGGTGCCGTCACATGCGCAACAGCGGTGTGTGATGTGTGTCTAAACAAGATATGATGCACTTAGTTCACAAACGATAGACGCAAATAGTTCTGCCATTACAGTCATGACTGTTTTTGTAATATATCACGTGACCACTGTCGACAGGAGTCGATTTAGCCATCAGAGACGTTATTTCGTTCAGTATGGTTTCCGCTTTCCCATTCTGTTCTGAAGCCAATTCGACAAAGCGTACCTCGGTTTCGAACTCTCCGTCAGTAAAGGCGTCGCCGGAATTGTCTTCATTGATTGATTACTCTTGCAAGTGTTTATTTGCATGAATGCGCTCAATTTTGAATGCTGCTTAACTTTAGGCAGTGAATCGCTGTGTTTATGGAACTGAGGCATATATTCCCGTTGTTCGGCAAAGACCAAAGAAACCAACATCAAGATAACAGCCGTTGATATGAAACGGCTTGGTAAATACAGTGTGTCCGGATGAAAGGTATAAAAAAAAAATTACATCTCAGAAGCTAACTGTCATACACGTATCTGGTTTATGTCAACGGAAAGAAAAATTCCGGAACTGACGCGCATGCGCCAGCTGGTGACCTGCGGCGAGCTCAGTAAAATGTCGACACCACAGGAACAGGTTCAATGCTTGCTGTGGCTAGCAGAGTTGCAATCTTTACGGCTGTCCAGCGTCGTTTTAGAACGCAATATGGACTTCAACCTCCTATACAAGAAAAGAATTCGGTTCTGGGACAACAAACTGAGGACTACAAGTAGTCTGTTGCGTGTAAAATCTCCTGGAAAGACATGGACCTCTGAAGAAAATGTCAATCGCATTAGAGAGGCTTTCCAGAGAAGTCCGCGCAAATCAATTCGTGCTACTACCCTGCTGTTAGAAATTCCATGTTCAACAGTGCACGATGTGCTACTCAAAAGGCTCCGATTAAGAGCGTACAAGATTCAAATGATTCATTAACTAAAACCGAGTGACCAAGTCGCACGAAAAAGCTTCCCTGTGGACATATTAGAAAGAACTGACGCGTCGCCCGATTTCCTCCGCCAAGTGTACTTCTCGGACGAGGCGACATTCCATGTCAATGGAGCTGTAAACAGGTACACCTTCAGGCAGTCAAAATCCACATGTCACATGTGAGTTGGAAAGAGGCAGCCCCAAATTGAACGCGTGGGCCGCATTAATGCACGAAGAGTTGATTGGACCGTTTTTCTTTCGGAAAATACTGTGACGGGACGTTCGTATTTGGATATGCTGAAGCTGTATGCGCTACTTCAATTACCACCTCAAACTATCCTCCAAAAACATGGGACGCCGTCACATTTCTGCCACAATGTTAGGAATTGCCTACATATATTTTTCCGTATGTATAAAGATCATACAATTATTAATACATAAGGTATGCAAAGCTTTTACATAGCTTTATAGCTTTTACATACAAAGCTTTATTGTGACGTGTTGCGCTATGGAGGGCACCTCCTCCCTCCCCAGCGATGACGTAACACTTTCGGAGCGTTGCCGTTGCTATGGTAATAAGCCAGTCAACACCCAGTCTCTCGCCGCGGTGACGTAACACGGGACGCCGCAGTTGCTACGTAGCCGTAAACAACTTCGTCTGTCTCGATCACTCAACACACATTTCCGTCCACGCTGGTGTTTATCGAATGCGGTTTTTTCAGTCCTCCTGTATGCGGTCATAATCTTGGATACTGTGCCTCGCGAAACACCAAAACCTCGGCTACCATGGTTACGGAAGCACCCACTATATGGGCCCCAACAATTTGCCCGCGTTCGAATTCTGTTAGCTCTGACGTGATGCACAAAAAAACTGCACAGAACACTGTCTCGACAACAAATGAAACTTGCAACGTATTGCGGAGGTTGTACAGGTAGTGGTACTGGGCAGATAAGACAGCGTCACCTACAAACGTCGCTAAAATAAACACTTCAATTCAGGCATATATTTCACAAGGTGTTTCCATATTTTTGTCCATCCCCTGTATATTTGTGTTTACTTGGAAGGAATAGGGATTCAGTAGTAAGTACAAATTGAATATTTCAGTTTATTTGTTATACACATATTCGATCAAACTTGCTGTGGCTGAGTAGAACCGAAACCCACAGGATGTGAGATGCTGGCTAATGTAGTATTGAGAGCCGAGTCAGCAAGTCTAGGCGACGTGGACTTCCTTTACTTCCTTTCCTTCTTCCTTGGAGATGCATTTAGCGGTGAGAGCAAAGTCCACCTCATATGAAATTGCAGAACGAAGATGGTTATTTTAAGAAGAGAAAACGAGACAGAGAATAATTATGCAATTATAACTTCTGTTAGATGGGCCTTGGGGGAAACAGTTGTTACTTTCAGGATTGATCAGAAAGGAATTGACGGACGCTTCTTTGGTAGATACCAGTGCAGAAAGAAAAAAAAAACGAAACCCATCTTCCAGGGGGAGCCAATAACCCTAAGTGGCCTAGACGAGAGCTGGCGACTACGGGCTTCTACAGAGACGAGCAGAAAGATGGTGTCCTCGTATTTTCCAACATTTTGTAAGTAGAGATTTGTCTTGGTCACAGCCAGGCTTGGTAACTTAAATAAGTAACAGAGGTACTACCAGATTGAGTTAGATCACCTATGTTATTCTTTTACTAATGTAGTTAGTTAGTTAGTTATTTAGAGAGGGTGGGTTTACCCATGCACCGCGACCAGTTTGATCTATTGTGCTTCCCTCTATGATATTCTACCAGTCTCTACACCCTACCGATAAATGGTGCGTACCATCAGTCCCGCCGAGCAAGCGAGTTCGGCCACTTGCTTAGCGGTATCTATAATGCTTCCCCCATCTATCAGAGGCCTTAGAGACTATTGTTGGGCGGGAAACGTCCTGGAATGTGGCTCGGTGATCCCCTTTGGGGATATGAGGTTCTTTTACGTGCCGTAAAGTTACGACACGGGACACACAGCTTAAAGTCCCTCCCGGAGGACTTTTTCCTTGATTTTTTCCGCCCGACGACCTCCACCGGGTATTTGAACCCGCGTACCACGAGTCATGAGGTGGGAACGTTACCTCTAGACTACGGAGGCCGCTTTTTTACTAATGTAAATAAATTTTATTGCGTGTTGTTTGGTTAGAACAGAGAAAGGTATTTTTATTGATTCGGGAACAGGCTTCTATAGGAATGAATCCTCGAGCAGGTACCCTATAGAGCACCCTTCCTGGCATCATAACAACACAAAAACTGCCGTTCTAAGTTTCATAAACTGAAATACCCCCAGCTGTGGTAAACACCTAGTCATCCCAGACCATGAAACAGACGGGCGGCAGTTAAGGTTTAGCTCATATCTTAGGCCACTTCATCTTCAGAGACAGTTTTCAGCACACA
Organism: Cryptotermes secundus; assembly: GCF_002891405.2. Lineage (NCBI taxonomy): Eukaryota > Metazoa > Arthropoda > Insecta > Blattodea > Kalotermitidae > Cryptotermes > Cryptotermes secundus. The sequence goes on along the minus strand of NW_019741974.1, from coordinate 2,596,293 downwards.
TTGGACAGGCCCCAGAGCTCGTCTGGCCAGGAATCAAACCCTGATCTTCCAGCCATGTGTTTTCCAACAGCAGGTCAGCAGCAAACTTTTAGCGGTCCAAAAACTTTTACTACCAAAGGCGTTTTCTTTATTACAACTGTCTGAAAAAAAAAAAGTGATTCGATCAGAGTGGCCGCACGGTCTAAGGCATGAACTGTCTTCGCTCGCTCGAGCACTGGGATCGTGGGTTCGAATACCACTCAAGGCATAGATGTCTTTGTGCGTTTAGTCTGTTTTGGTGTTGTTCTGTGTGTAGGTAGCGGCCTTGCGATAGGCTGATCCCCCGTCCAAGGAGTCTTACCGACTGTATATAGAATTAAGAAACTGAAAACGCGGTCAAGGTTTAATAAAAGGACGGTAGAGTCATAAATAGGTAGGCAAGGTGAACCTATTTACGCGCAAGGCCAGTTTCGCAGGACCCCTCCATATAGTGTGTATGTGTATGTAGCACGAGCTTATATCAATACATATTTTATGTTAATGGTCTACGGTGAAGAATTTAGGTATTTTGCCGGTCTGCAGTACAGCTTGTGTTGATACGCTGATCTAGAACTACTACATTGGCTGAGCCATCTGCTCTCATTCGTAGCGAAAGGAAACATTGATTAAACCCCTCCTCCGAGAATACGGAAAGAATTTCAGACCACCGACTGATCCTACGGTTCCAGTGGTAAATTTCTTCGTTTCGTGGGAAATTTGTTATAGTGGAACGGGGGCTGTAAATCAACCGAAGAGAGGCTTTAGAACTAATTCAAAGTACATTCGTGTGACATCTAAAGGGGCTAATTTCAAAACGATATTGATTTAGCTGCGCGAGGCCAAGGGAAATAAGCTTCCTATACAGCATCGTACTAAGTTCACGGAGCACAACGTGGTATTCAGGCCCGCATATAAAACGGGGTGATGTAAACTTCCGAACAGACCAACTACCCATCCATTTAACCGGACTGTAAAAATATTGTGACGCATAGACCCATTGCTAGGAAACGCCCGTAAGACACACGCGGCCAACAATACAGAAAAGGGTTTTCTATGTGGTTCGCATATATTCGTTGCTGGGTAACGGGCCAATAAGCATGCATTTTGATAACACGTCACACGTGTTTTCCGTGAGGTGGTTGCCGAGGAATTACAAGAGGGTACAGAACGAGAGTACAACAGAAAATCAAGATTGAGGGAATACAACGGAGTACAAAGCAGTACGAGAATTGAGGGTGTCATAGTGGCGAGTCAAGTGGATAGATTACCGATACGGATTACAATTAAGAGAGATTGTAGAAGGTATTAATACGTAAATCCAAATATCCAATCCAGAAACCGTTATTATTAGTCACGGAAGTGACTAATAATTGAGAAGCTAATGGTTCCCCAGCTAATAAAGAAAGTCTCCGTCTTGTACGGTAGGTGGGGGTTCACTGTCGTGTTTATAAGAGCTTATCTACGTCACTCCGTGGCTTTAGTCCGCCAGCGAACTATACCGACCGAGCGACCGCCGTTTGTCGGCGAAGTTAGTGCCAACTTTAGAGGATAGAGGGTGTCATGTGGCCAGCGCAAAGAATCCCCACGGCCGTTTATTTCGGTTTTCTAGACCGGGATCTACGCCACTATGTAGTGTAATATCTCTACTGCTGATTCACGTCTTCAAGAGGTGACTTATGTTCGCAACAAACTGGTACTGAACCGAGCAAGTCGTAGCAGCAAAGCTCCCGTCTCTTATTCAGGAATCACGGTATACAGTGGCTATCTACACAATAATGTCACGTGCTCAGTGACTAAACACGGGGTTTGAATTGGTAATCCGATTTACTGGACTCAGAAACTCGCAATTACAACTAATTACGTCGCTATCGCCAATTCACACGTTCTACAGTTCACTACAACATGCACTGAGACTTCAGTCTGCCGTGTCTTCACCGGTTGTCGCCTGATTAGGGCTCCCAAAGCCTTTGATTCCTCAGCTTCCATGTCCCAAGGCTTAAGTCCTTGCGGGCTGGCGTTTATCTCATAACTAAACTAGGCGTTACCTGGTGACGGTCCTCTAACAAGAGCTATTCCTCACACCATTACGGCTCAAGGACTGCACGTCTTAACCGCCGACTCCAGACTATACTCCTCTGCCCACGGTCTCCTAGCCTTCAGGACCTCCTTTCTCAGACTGCTAACCACTGCCTACTTGATCAGTTAAATTTAAGCTGGGCCTCGCCAGCATAGTCATTCTTGGATTCAGGTCTCGTCGAGACGAGACTCGTCTCGTCTCAAGATTTTCTTCTCCTAGACACGTGTGTATTTAAGAACTGGGGCCTTTTCTTCGACGAGGGGATGGGTCGGGTTTTCTATGTAGCCGCTATGTTTGTTGCACCATGCGCGCTGTCATAGCGTCCAGGTCACTATGGACTCTGTGTACCCTTTGTCATGGCTCTATACTAAGGATTCCTGTCAAGTGCAGCAGGTTATACCTTAACTAGTTTAAAGCTGAAACTTCGTAGGTTTAATCGCCAAGTTATGCCTGGCTTCTCCCTCTCCAGTACCACATTAAACTGGATTTCGATGGCTTAGAATTACTGCTGCCTGCGTCCTGTATAATTCAGTTGTGCAGTTGTACACGTAAGGAATTTTGAAAACCGAGTGCAATTTGCGGACTAGTGTCAGGCTGTCACGTTTTCCAGCAGAGCGAAGAAATCTGTTCTGCAGGGGGTGCAGTTTCAAGAGGTAAGCGTTCGCCATGTACTCCCACGTGGGAAGGGCAGATGTCATTATTGAACTCATCAGGGCTTTGTAAAGCGTAATTTTAATATGTGTGCCTAACTCCTCACTTTTGAATGGGGAATAGGCCCTTAAGTACGTGTGCAACGCCTAGACTACAGACCTTTCGATATGGAGTTTCCATGTCATCCTCCTACAGAAGGTGATACAAAGAAACAGATTATTTACGAAGGGAACGTCCAGTCCATTTAGTCGTAGAAAGTCCTTAGGAACTTAGTCTTCTGGAGAAATAAATCGCCTGAGTTTCCCCTTCATTGATCTTTATGTTCCAGCGCTCACACCATGAATTCGCTGCAGTGAGGCCGCGTTGCAGTTTGCAGAGAACATGACGTTCATGTTTCTATGTTGTGTAAATACAAACACTGTCAGCGAAAAAAGCAAGACGTGTTCCAGGCGCCGCGGGAGCAACGTTTATACATAGACCGTACAGCACTGGGGCAAGGACAGAACCTTGAGGCACACCTGCCGCTACTTTTCTGGGCGTAGGAAATTCGTCTTCTAGCAACACTTTAAATTTTCTATTAATGACAAAAGAAGCAATTAGCTTAATGAGACTTGTCGAAAAGGCTAGTTCTGACAATTTATAGGTCAGTGTGCCATATATTGCCAGTGGCTTCTTTTCCATATCCAAAAATATCTCGCTATATAACATGGGAACGGACCGCGCAGAAAACACCGCTTCCAACAGTTCTTTTAATGCTGCGTGCGTAACCGTTGCTGTGGTCACGTCAAGGTCACCGAACGTTGCGTAGCAACGAATGCTTGTTCAACAGAGCAGTCGCGTGTTTACCGTGTCATAACCTAGCAACGCACGTCTCTACGAATTAAACTATTCCGGCTTTCAGCGGAAATTTCACATTAATTTATTTAAAGTAAAAATAAAACACACGATTATCAGGATCACTTTATTGTGGTTAAACTATACTACATGATTCATTCTTGACATATCACCACCAGGTCGATTTTAAAGAAATAAATACAGAGACGTTGAATTCAACTTGACGATAAAACAAATATCCATACAACAGATCCATTTTTCACGCCAAGATACTTGGTATAATTTAGTGATATAACATTAAGGTAAAATTGTCCCGGTGCTTAACTAACTACGCACTAAACCATGAAGGCGCATGGTGGAGTGGATGTATAGATCCACATTTTCTTGACTTCGACACTAGCTGGAGGTGAGTGGTCAGCTTCACGCCCCGGCCGCTTTACTCCCCGTGCCCATTGGTTAAGACGTTGGGTAGGCCCCAGAGCCGGTCTGTACGACTTGTAGAAGAAAAAATTCTCGACCTTACCGGGACTTGAACTCCGACCCCTCGGTCGTCCAGCCCGTAGCCAGTCGCCATACCGAGTGAGCTATTAAACATCCATTAAGTTTCGGATGAAGTTACACGCTGTTCGCGATTGGTGTACTGAGGTGAGCATTCTGTGTGGTTTAATGGGCGTGTGCACGTGTTTCTGCGCGTTTCCACTCTGGAATTTCTTGTTGAGGGTGGGATTGATGCGGTAGGGTGGTAAGGGGCATTGTGAATGGTTTATTACTCGTAATGATCTCCCTACTTTTAGTTATCAATAGCGACGTCATATGTATACCTCCACTATATGCAGATATGTGGTTGTACTGACTGCTTGGTGAAGCAATACCGTATGTTGCAGGTATATGGCGATTTGTTGCCCACAGTTGTTGTTGTCTATCGTATGGATATTTAGCCGGATCCAAATTGAGTTGTATCGTAGGTCGTAGGTAAAGTGTAAATGTTCCCGAGTGATGTGTACAGTCCTCGGTTGTTGTTGTTGTTGTTGGTCTGCGAGTTCGGTTTTGTGGCGTGGCTAACGTGTGATTGCTTGTAGAGTTAAGCGACAATTTTATACCGTAATTATTTAATGCAATAAGATATAAAGAATGATGATTTNTTATATCTTATTGCATTAAATAATTACGGTATAAAATTGTCGCTTAACTCTACAAGCAATCACACGTTAGCCACGCCACAAAATGTTGATTATAATCAACCTCTGTGGTCTGTAGTCAAAGTTCCCGAGTTTGATTCACAGCGCTACAGGTTTTCTGAGAAGTAGTGGGGCTAGAACGGGGTACACTCAGCCTCATGAGGACAACTGAGGAGCTACTGGAATGGAAAAGTAGCGGCTCCGGTCTAGAAAACCGAAATTAACGGCCATGGGGATTAACTGGGTTGATCACGCGACATCCTCTATCCGATAAAGTTGGCACGAACTTCGCCGACAAGCGGCGGTACCTCGGTCGGTATAGTTCGCTTACGGACTAAAGCCACGGAGTTTTGTTGTACCTCAAATAAGCTACGACAGCATCCTTCCAGATCTCTTATTATATTCATAAAGGATTCTACCCTTCAACATTATACAATTTAAATACTGACAGACTCGCCCTCTAATAGGAGAATACATTTAAACCTCCGTGGAAGCCGACAAGATATCGAGCAAAACAACCTCGAACACTTGCCATGAACCTGTGTCTTTTCGCCTTAATTTCATTCTTATTCATCTTCGTGTTCATTGTGTTCGTCATTAACGTAATCCATCATGCAAGTAAAGTCTTTGCATCAGCCGTAACAGCCCATTACCGTCGTTTAAAGACACCGATACGCGACATAAAAGTCCTGAATACTAGAGACAACTTGAACAGTCATTAGATTACAGAGCTGTGAGCTTCACATGGTCCCTCGGCAGAGAAACGTCAGCGGTGGGTTTCATCAAGTTTGGAGATGGTCGAGAAAACGTACACATTAAGAAGGATTTTAAACTTCTTGGTGACTACATAATGCAACCTCTACATTACGTAGTCTATACTTTCTCTATACATCTACTACTTACATGCAACTTTATCGCTGTAACTGTCAAGGCAACTTTTGCATCAAATAAGCGTACTTCTTCTCATTAAAAGACAACTTTCAGACGTTAATAAAACTTGCAGTGAAACGGAAAACTTAATACCTCTAGAGATAACAATTCAGTGCAAAGAATAAATAACTAACTGCGCGCTTTATGTAAGTGTGAAGATTATTCGTCGTTACCAGCTCATCAATCTTCACGCAGGTCACAGAAAATCTTCCTGTTCAGCTCACATGTCCCTTTCAGGCTTCAGTTTCCTATCTTTCTTCGACGGCCAATTATTCTTCGCGTATAATGGGATGCTTGCTTTGTATTTTGGTTTCGTTTTTCTTTTTCTTTCGTTATTTCATATACGTACTATCCGCCAGGCTCTATATACCTTCATTTCATCTTGTACTGAATACATCACATTTAGTAGTAACGTCATGTTTCATAATCTTTAATCTTAAGACTTTATACGGCTCCCGTCATTGCCCTTAAGAAGTTATTTCTGCAGACATGTTCTCTGTTATCTTCCTTCCTTGCTGGCCAAGATTCACTCTCATAGGTATTATTATTATTATTATTATTATTATT
>NW_019741974.1:2576499-2589781 GCF_002891405.2 Cryptotermes secundus | reverse complement strand
AAGCTACGACACGGGACCCACGGCTTAAAGTCCCTCCAGGAGGACTTGTTCCCTGGAATTTTCCGCCCTTAAAAATTCCACGACCTCCGCCGGGTTTGAACCCGCGTACCTTGTGTCATGAAGTCTGGTAGACTTTTCAAGATCCGTTTCCTTCCAAATATTCCCTTTTAAACCCCTTCATATAGGCCAATGTACCATATATTTTGTAACCTTTAATTTTAATATTATTATTAGTTTGCGAATTACGACCTTGATGATAGCAACCTGCCGCATGTAGCGCTAGCGTAGGTGACAGTAAATACATATGGGCCACATTTCAGCGGCCTCCGTAGTCTTGGGGTAAGGTTCCCACCTCGTGACTCGAACCCGGCTGAGGTCGTGGAATTTTTAAGGGCGGAAAAATTCAGGGAACAAGTCCTCCGGGAGGGACTTTAAGCCGTGGGTCCCGTGTCGTAGTTTTACGGCACGTAAAAGAACCTCATGTCCCAAAGGGACCATTGAGCCAAATTCAGGACAGTCTCTAACGCCTCTGGTAGATGGGGGAAGCATCGAGATACCGCTGAGCCAGTAGAGGCCGAACTCGCTGGCTGAGTCGGGACTGATGGCACGCACCAGTACCGGTAGGGAATAGAGACTGGTAGAATATCATAGGGGGACGCACAATGGACCAACAGTTGGTCTAAGTGCATGGGGAAATCCACCCTCTCCAATACAATACAATACAATAGGCCACATGTCAAACATCAGGCCATTTTAAAACATGTTTAAAGTCAAAGCATTCTAAGAGAATGATCAAGTCGAGGAGGAGGAGATGGGCAAGCCAGAAGGAAAGCACCACTAGAAAGACCAAGATGTAGGTGGGTGGACAATATTAACATTGATCTAAGAGAGATAGGATGGGATGGTATGGGCTGGATCTATCTGGCTCAGGTAAAAGACCAGTGGAGGGCTCTTGTGAACACGGCAATGAATCTGCGGGTTCTATAAAATTTTGGGAAGTTCATGAGTAGCTGCACAATGAGGCTTCTCAAGATGGGCTAAGCTCCATGAGTGAGTGAGTGAGTCCAAGCATTATAGATCTAGAAAATCGGTCCTGAAAGGGTAGACACGCAGAAAGATAACCTAAAATTTTGCAGGTTTACGTGAGCAGGTAGTGTCTTAGTAAGCCTAATTTTTACTCTCGTTTAAGTGTTTTAGCAGTGTCTGTTAAAATGAGTGTCAGAGAAAAACATGTCTCTGACCCTCTATAATTAGGACTCTCACTAATCTGGACAAGAGTTTGCCCTTTAATAGTGGAGTCTTACTCTATTCTATTTCTTACTCCTATTATTATTATTATTATTATTATTATTATTATTATTATTATCATCATCATCATCATCATCATTATGTGCAATAGAGGTGACCGTTCTAAGTGTCTGCTTTTTGCTGATGACAAAATTTACCGAGCCATTAGTTCTCCTCAGGACTGCTGTCTACTTCGGTCTGACATTAACTCTATACAAGGTTGGAGCATTGCTAACTGTATGAAACTCAACATCAGTAAAACAAAGTTATATCCTTCTCCAGGAAATCCAACTTACTTATCTATGATTATAAACTTTATCAAACGTCAACAGCCCGGACCGATTCTATAAAAGACCTGGGAGTGTTTATTGATGCTAAACTATATTTCCAGGAGCAGGTCAATTACATTTCTCTTACTGTTAAACTGTTGGGTCTAGTTCGTAACATTACTTTCAATTCCTCATCTCTAAACTGTATGCTCAGATTGTACACTGCATTAGTTAGATCTAAGCTTGAATATGCGTCCGTACTCTGGAATTCGATTACGTCAACTGGTGCCAACAGCTGGAAAGTATCCAGCAGAGGTTTGCGGCCCTTTGTTTAATCGTTTCAATCCTCAAGTCCATTACAGTCATTCTGTTGCTCTGGAGGAGTTACTACTTTACGTACTAGGAGACATCGCCTTGATGCTCTCTTTCTTATTCACGTTTATGTTGGCTCGAAATTCTGCCCTTCTATCCTGGAAGTTGTTGGTCTCCGAGTTCCTGCTCGGTATATCAGAGACGTTGGTTGCACTGTTCAGTGTCTGCTCCTCATGTACAAACTGTCCCTCTGCTGGATGTGCAGCAGCTGCTAATGTTAATAAGATCTAAAAGTTTGTGATGATGGTAAATTGTTACAATTAATATTTATTAGACTGTGTTTCTTTTAGAAAAGACAAGATGATGGATAATGTCCAGCAAAATATTAATTGTAAGCTGCTAATGTTGTTTGCAGGGACGTTGACGTATTCGGAGCCAGGAACGTTCTCCCCAAACGATTCTTAAATATAGCATAAATGTTAGCATTACTATTTACATGTACAATAAACAACAATTAAACTGAATAATTATTATTACCCTCTCTGAATATCTATACTTTTCATTTCTCAATTAAATATTTATGCGTTTCATTTCTCAGTTCTCAATAACACATTTTTGTTAATGAAATTATTATTATTGCTATTATTATCACTTGTTTGTTTGTTTACTTGTCTGCATTATTGATTTATGTTAATTAAATTATTATTATTGTTTGTTTGTTTGTTTGTTTGCTTGTCTGCATTAATGTGTTTTAATCCAGTGCTTGCCTGTAATTTGTCTTTGACTTTATGTTGTGTTTGTCCATAAAGTCCTCCTGTCCAATGGGTCCCGGGGATCCATTCCCGGGGGTAAATCAGCCGGGGCGTGAAGACGACCACTCAACTCCAGCTAGTGCCAAGGTCAAGAAAATGTGGATCTATACATCCACTCCCTAATACACCTTCCGGGCATAGTGCTTAATTAGTTAAGCACAGGGACAACTTTACCTTTTACTCCCCACCTACGTCTAGGTCTTCTCAGTGGTCTCTCTCCTTCTGGTTTCTCCACCAAAACCTGTAAGCACTCCTCTTCGCTCGCATGTATGCTAATTCCAGTTGTATCTGATGGGGGCCCGCAGTAACGTACTTTGTTGAGGCACTATGCTAGGTCGCGGGTTCAAGTCCCTATGAGGTAGATTGTTTCAATTGACCTAGGGCCGACTCGGCCTCTAACAGACGTGAGTACCAGAAATTTTCCTGGAGTGTAAAGGGCGCCCGGCGCGTAAGGTTGGCAACATTACCGCCATCTGTGAGCCGATTGTCTAGAGAAAATGTGGGAGCCTTGACGTCTCACAGCCCTATGGGCCTTGACGGTCTGACACAAGGACAGTTTTATTTTCAGTTGTATCTGATGAAGAGTACAAGTAAGTTGTGAGCCACAGGTTGAGATACAATTATCACTACACTTTCTCGTGATCAGTTCTGACTATAGTTATATTATTTCAGGTGTAAAACAGGGCTTTCAGGAGATTGACATGGATCAAAATGAAATTATACTGATCTCTCTTATTGTTGACTCGTAATAAACTGTATTCAAATAGTTTTGTGGGCGGTTCTGGCAATCAACCACGAGGACACATGTACAGACCGTCGTAGGCCTCCTCATTGTGCTCTCTTTTATACACTCTGTGCCAACAACACACATACAGCAACAACAGAACCGCCATTACATGAGTATAATGTATACACATCCATCGCTATTCAACGATTCGTTAAACATTCCCATGGGAACCACCGCACGCAATAATAGGAAGTATATTGCCAGGCAAAGAATCAGCAAACACGTCTAAAATAATACGGGACAGTATAACATTCCGTGGGGTCGCCCCGAGTCTATATAACGGGAAGTTCTAGACCAGTCCTTTCGTCAGAGAGGGCGCCCCACAAAAACAAGATCGAAATTGTCAAACAGTAATAAATGTCTGGTCATAAGCCCCAGATTGGGCTCCACAACAAGACTGACTGACTGAATGTCAGTCGCAATGTGACTTTGACTTTGACCAGTTAGTTGTTATCAGAAGTTGAGAGAGTTCTGTTGAAGAAGAGTTCATTTAAGTGAGTTGTTGTCAAGAAATGGGTAAAGTTCTGCGGTGACAGTCTAAGGTGATTGAGAAGAAATGGCAAGAAAGGAATTAGGTTGTGATAAGACTTCATGTGCCATTTGAAGTGACAGTGAGACTGTTATAAATCCGTTGCCGGGAAACGACTAGTAAAGACTGCGAATCCTAGTGCGTGTGTAACGGTGAACTGGAAAGAGTGTAGATCCGCAAGAGCGCTGCACTGCCCGTAGTCCCGAGTTGTACGGATATGTCAATAAATCCAATCATCCAATACAGAACCCGTCTATAAGTCAGGTACAAACAAGGCAATCTCGAATAATTCATTCGTTATAAGTTTTGAATAAGGCTTCAACGTAATGTGACCGACATGAACACCAACTAGCGTTCTTCATAGGTCTCTGATACGCAGGCGCGCGCGCATACACGCAAAAAGTTGTTTCACATTTAAAAACCTCAGGTCACCATAAGTTATCCTGAAATGGGATTACAACGGATGGCATAATTTATAAATGTTATGTTATGGTCATGTTAAACATTGTTTAGATTAGGGACAATATGAGGCATCAAGCATCCCTTTTTATATGTGCAACCACATATGCTGGGGGAGACGAAAAAAAAAAATAAGAAAGTAAAGCTATCCCTGTAACAGGCCGTAGAGGCAGGTAGGGTTGTGAGGCGCGGAGGTTCCCACATTTTCTAGACAATCGGCTCACAATTGGCGGTAAGGTTGTCAGCCTTACGTGCCGGCCGCCCTTTGCCCCCCCCCCCCAGGAAATTCCTGGTACTTGTTTCTGTTAGAAGTTGAGTCAAACCCAGGGTCATAGTGTGGCTGGAAGGATTAGGTCAACTGAAAATCCAGTGACCTCATCGGTTATCAAACCCGCGATCTACCGGCTTCTTCACATTGCCTCAACCAACTACGCTACAGCCTGCCCTTGGGGAGAAATGCAAAGAAAATAAAATAGACAAACGGATTACATGAATATTACATACACAGTGTGTCCAGGTTCTGTTAAGACTGTGTTCATTAAAAATACAAGACGTGAATTATTTTCAAAATTTCACTCTTTCTATTTAAAATAGTCTCCTTCTGAATCAGTACATAGATGGAATAGATTGAAAAGTTTTCGAAAACAGTCACTGCACTCCTTTTGTGGAATCGCATTTAAAACTGCGGTACATTCCCTTTAGATGTCCTGGATGGTGTCGTGACGGTCTCCTTTCATCGCCAACTTAACTTTTGGGAACAACCAGAAAGCTGATGGAGCCAAATTTGGCGAATACGGAGGATGATCAAGGACCGTGATCCTTTTTCTGGCCAAAAATCGCGCATGATCTTCGATTTGTGGGGTGGGGCATTGTCGTGGAGGAGCGATCAGGAACCTTGCTCTCGATATTCACGTCGAATTTGAAGAATTCTCTCCCACAAACGGTTGAGGACTCCGAGATAACAATCAGAATTCACTGTTTGACCTTCTGGCAGATTTTCCTTGTGAATGATTCCTTTGGAATCGAAGAAAACGGTTAACAGTGTCTTTACCCGACTCTTTTGCATGCGCACTTTCTTTGATTTCGGCTTCTTTGGGCTCAGCCTCGCTGCATTCTGCCGCTCTGTGAGGGGCTCATATTGAGAACACAATGTCTCGTCACCAGTAACAATCGATTTTGTAAATTTTGCATCACTCTGGGCCGACCGTAACATGTCTTTGCAGTGTTCCACTCCGGCATGTTTTTCATCGCCTGACAGCGCATGAGGTACAAACCGCGCACAGACCTTCCGTTTGCCCAAATCCTCGGTCAAAATTTGATGCACAGTACTTTTTGCTATTCACAAAAGCTCCTCGATGAATCTTGCAGAAACACATCTGTCTGATGCAAGGTTTTCGGTCACTTCTTTAACATTTTCTGCAGTGTGACTTGATCTCGGCTTTGATGCACGTGGAGCGTCTTCAATGTCCTCCCTGCCTTCACGAAATACAGCATACCATTGAAAAATGTTCGAGCGACTCAAACAATCACTACCGTACACACTTTTCATCATTTCGTACACTTCTCCGGCTGTTTTGCCTAACTTCAAACAAAATTTGATGTTGGCTCTCTGTTCAACCGCCATTTTCCGACGAGCGTCGGAACAGTACCGTTACATTCAAGGTCAGAACACATGATGCAGCGATGCTTGTGCTTTGAAATTATAAACAGCCACAGCTGGAACTTCAAGAATCTTAACGCCACAACTCGCCAACAGATGGCATTGCAGGGCAAAATTAAAAAAAAAAAAAAGTGTCCTAACGGATCCTGGACACACAGCAGATGTGACGAACCTCGAACACAGAAGGAGGGTGCCTGAGAATACTTGAACCTATGAAAGAAAATATGACAGGAGGTTGGAGAAAGTAGTACAATGAGGAGCTTCATAATTTTCACCCTTCACCTACCATTTCTAGGGCGATCCTTCAAGTAAATGGGGTAGGCGGGACATGCAACAAGCACTGAAATGAGAAATGGTTACATGATTTTGGCCGGGAAAACTGAAGAGAAGAGACCCCTTGGGAAACACAAGTGTAGATGAAAGGATAAGTTAAATATAAGCACAGTTAACGACATGGTTTAAAACCAGGCTTTCAGTTCAGATAAAAATCTGCAGATAAGGTCAAATAGCTAAATCAACACAGAATTAGCTAGTCAGCAACTAGAAATAGACTATGCTGTCACATTAGGCTCATACTATTGTCACGTATCCGGGGTTCCGTGACTAATAAGAACGGGTTCTGGGTTGGATTTATTGACACTTCCTTTACAATTACAATCAATTATGACAGCTCACAATCTATGACTGCCTAAGACCTGCCCATTCTTTACTGGACTGCGAGTGTCTTCTCTTCCACTGTGACTGGCTTGGTTCTAATATACGAATCGGTCACTTCTTCAGCTTCCGCTGTTCGCTGGTTAGCACTCCACAGCTGAACATTCAGCTACTCTTATGAATGACGAATGAATTCACAAACTCGGGACGAACCGAAAAGAAACCACCGCTTCGAAAAGTACGCCTGTTACTGCATCTATTCGTTGTAGTGGGAACGTGCTTGCCAAAGTTACCCAGCAATGGACTATGCCACGGGAACGTGCTTACCGAATCGTTGCCTAGCAATGGTCATATTTGTCACATTATTCCTAGTCGTACAATAAGAACGTTGTTTAAAACATCGTTATAACCAGGCCTACACAAAATCCCTTTAAACCTAGATGCTACCTCCTGAAACTAGAAGCCCGAACAAAAAAATACCTCCTTTAAAAATGTGTTCGTTTTCAGTATCAAAGGCAACTGAAATGCCTCCGCATGAACGCTGTCCGGTTCCTACCATGCTCTGGACACACAGAACTCGCCAGAGCTAGGAACAATGTGGGAATGAGAGAGGAAGAATGAACAAATAAAGGTGATGGGAAAGGGATGAGGCTGAAAAGAGGGGGGAAAAATAAAGGGACAGAGGAATAGAAGAACACGGGAGAGTTAATTGTTTTAACGTGAGAGGAAAGGAGGAAGACGGGAGGAGTGGGATGACAATATGAGGGGAAAATAAAAAAGATGAGAAAGCGAAAAGAGAGAAGGTTGGAAAGATTAGGAGAAGTCTCACCCTCAGTCTCATTGGAGACTTGAACAAAAAGCGTACAGTTCTTCGAACGTGTTGCATTCCTGACTTTCCAGCAATTCTATCAAGTTTGTTCTTTTAAGTAAAACGGACAGGGGTCTCACATGCTTTCCTTGGGGCGCTTCAGCTTAAATGTGATGAACCGTGGAGCAGGAATATTGACCGTAACGGTTTCAGAACACGTTTCGGAGTTCCTTTCAGGCTTTCGTTATGATAGGGACTTGATGGGTTCGTAACAGAAGTTACGGAACGGGGTCTCTCTGGAACCGCTGATGTCGGCCTGCCACTGTGAGGAAAATAGAAGACAGGCACCTAAATTTTCCGGTTTCTTCCAACGTGCGGCGGTCCATCACGACCAAGTCTCAAGAAATTCATCAGAGAAGTTACCCTTCCAGAACATCCACTGAAAACTGCAAACATAACGGTAATTCCTACTCCACTGGCGAGCTGCAACATAGGCCCCTGACATGGATACGGGGTAAATAACGCTATAAATTAAGTTAATCGGCCACAACTCTCGAAATATAAGATAGATATAACATAATCTTAATTTCTTAAGAAGCTACTCACTAAAATCTTAACAATTTCAGAGATGTAGAGTGATTTCTAAAATATTCACTCATATTCTCAGCGCGAACGTGAATTTGAGAAATGGCAAAATGGTGTTATTACTTTACAGGCAGGGTATTAAGGCCATAAACACCCGAAGATGTTTTATTTAAATAAAACTTATAAAAATTGTAATTTATTTAAGGAATATAAGTACCAGCAATACAATGTGGTAATAAATCACACCCTTCTGTACTTTTCCATACGTAGAAATCCAACTGCTTTCACCTGCACTCATGCAGCCAAATACCGCCACGGTTTATCCCCTTTCTCCTGCGCATCACTGTGAACTTTGCCTTTTACAGCCAGCAGCTTCTGATTACCGGAAGTTTAGGTCAGTTCAACTCCTGTCTCGTCCACACGATATTAAATGGGGTCGTTGGTGCAACTTCATAGTGGCCATTGTTTGCCTCAGAACTTCCGAGAAATCATCTACATAGTTTCTGCTAAATCTTGTCAACCGGCCATAACTGATATCTTCTTCTTTCCTCAAAGATAAGCCTAGTTTCCTTGTCAGACACCCAACCTTCTCCAGAGGAGATTTCTTTCGACTAACGCAGTCACGAAGTGTCCTACAAGGACTGCCATGTGTCCTCGAGGCAGATGGAAGGAGACTCCCAGAAGTTACAGGAGACACGGGTTTCGAAGATTGCTTTGACCGTTTCGCACTGACACATGCTCATGGTTTCACTAGGATCTGCAAAGGATACTACCGGATTTTGAAACCAAAATTCTGAAACAAAAGACGAAGACAAGAATGTGAGGGGAGCAGCGATGGAGAGGAGCGTAACTTCTATGTCGTGTTAAACAAGCTTATCTCGCTAATGCAGACACAGCTGAAAAGTTGAGAAATCGCGAAATAAATCAAGTGGCGTTATTAACCTAATGGAACGTGGCGGCATTACACGAACTGCAGTGTTCTAGGTCACCGCGGAATAAAGTTAAAGAAATAAAATAAATAAAGCTAAGGTAGGTGGGTGGATAATATTAAAATGGATCTTAGAGAGATAGGATGGGATGGTATGGATTGGATTGATATGGCTCAGGATAGGGACAAGTGGAGGGCTCTTGTGAACATGGTAATGAACCTTCGGGTTCCATAAAATGCTGGGAAATTGGTGAGTAGTTACAGATTTGGCTTCTCCAGAAGGGCTCAGCTTCATAAGTAAGTAAGATAAAGTTGTTCCTGTACTTAAAACTAAGTATTACGAAATGAAGGCGTATAGGGGAGTGGATGTATAAACCCACGTTTTCTTGACTTCGGCAGTAGTTGGAGATGAGTTGTCAGCTTCACGCCCCGGCCGCTTTACCCCGGGGGAAACGCCTCCTGTACCCACCGGATTGGTGGCTAGGTGGGTGGACCGTAGAGCCAGTCTGGACGACGTGCAGAAGAGAAAATGCTTGACCTCACCGGGACAAGAACTGCGACCCCTCAGTCGTCCACCCAGTAGCTAGTCGCTATATCGACTGCGCTATCCCGGCTCACAAATAAATAAGCCCTCTGACTTCGTCACTAGAAGAACAATAAACAGCACATCCTAACACACAAGCGCTACTAACGGCTGAGTGCTGTAACACTGGGACCTTTATATCTGTTCGCGCGAATATTCAGACGTCCCTAATGAAGGTAGCAACTCACACGTAAGAATTATTCGAGCTCTTGCAGCCTACAGGGACAGATGGTGACACTGGTAGTAGGTGGACACGATACAGTGTCGCAGCGACTAACGCCAATGAAAAGCCCATGGTTCTCCATTCCACGCCATGAGGACATACAGACGTACACTTCATGTATGCGCTTACACGGCTCAAGTTACTTCGCAGCTGTCAGTCAGGTCTGCACACCCACGCAATGGTCATACAAGCCTCCAACTGAATATGTATGTGGGTGTATGTGACTTACGGCCCAGGCTTCACACCTAGGGTTCGCTCAAACTTCCATCTCCCGGCAGCGACACAAAAGTTGGAAAGAATGTGACAGCACCAAGGGGGTAGCGAACACCCCTGCTAACGAAAAATCTAGCAGGTGTCAGAAACGAGATGACTGGGGTGGTGGGCCATGTGCTCAGCATGCAAAGGGACAATTGAGTAAGAAAAAACAGATGATCACAGAATTGTCTAGATAACACAAGAAAATGGTAAACAGCAAAAACGAAGGAAAGGAAAATTCGAGTCCCTTTTGCATCCCCCCAGTCAGGATGTGGACGGACCTACCCCGACTGATCCAATGAACAGAACAGTTATGCCTAGTAGTGGTTAGTAGTAGTGGCATTATTAGTGGTTAGCAGTAGTAGCAGCAGCACTAGCAGTATTAGCAGCATTACTAGTGGTTAGTAGTAGTAATAGTGGTAGCATTAGTAGTGACCAGTAGTAGTAGTATTATTAGTTATTTATTTACTTTATTTACATTATTACTCGGCATCTCAAAGGCTAATTATAAAGTATGTACAATGAATGAGACAAACAAAACACACACACAATCAAACAAAGGGCACAATGAGCATTATGACGACAGTAACCATTCAGTAAGTAGAATCACACCAACCGTAAGGGGGTGAGGTAAAATTAAGGCCGTGGAGGCCCATACGGTTCTGGGATGCCGAAACTCACATTTTCTAGACAATCGGCTCACAGATAGCAGTAAGGTTGTCGGCTTTACGCGCCGGCAGACCTTTCCTCACAGGAAGAATGTATTGTATTGTATTGTATAGTATTTGGAGAGGGTGGGTTTCCCCATGCACTTAGACCAACTGTTGGTCCATTGTGCGTCCCCCTATGATAGTCTACCAGTCTCTATACCGTACCGATACTGGTGCGTGCCATCAGTCCCGACTAAGCCAGCGAGTTCGGCCTCTACTGGCCCAGCGGTATCTCGATGATTCCGCCATCTACCAGAGGCGTTAGAGACTACTGTTGGGCGGGAAATGTCCTAAATTTGGCTCAGTGGTCCCCTTGGGACATGAGGTTCTTTTACGTGCCGTAAAGCTACGACGCGGGACCCACGGCTTAAAGTCCCTTGTTCCCTGAATTTTTCCGCCCTTAAAAATTCCACGACCTCCGCCGGGTTTGAACCGGCGTACCTTGAGTCACGAGGTGGGAACGTTACCCCTAGACTACGGAGACCGCTTTACCCACAGGAAGATTCCTGGTACTCATTTCTGTTAGAGGCTGAGTCTACCCCAGGGCCATAGTGCGGCTAGAAGGATTACGTCAATTGAAAAATTTAATGACCTCATCGGTAATCGATCCCGCGATCTTCCAGCTTGTAGCATAGTGCCTCAACCAATAACGCTTCCGCGCCATACTATAAGGGGGCCAGAAGAAGTACATATAATTTAATCTTGAACACAATATTTTAGTAATTATTTATTAAGAATTAGAATTATAAAACACGATTAAGACAAACAGTCCTGGCTCCAAATACAATCAACGTTCCTTCAAATGACATTAGTAGTCGAAGCGGATCTAGCTGGACAATTTTTACTTTAAGAGCAGACACTGAGCATAGAGTCTTCTCAAATATACAGAGGTGCAGAATTTAGAGAGACGGTAAAGTTGAACAAGGAACAAAACATCGGGTTGATACGCCCTCAGCAGCAACAGCAACAGGTGAATGGACCAACCTGTCGCCTAAGAAAATCATGTGGCATTTAGAAGTCATCACTGATGACCTATTGAAGCATGAAGATATTATTATGTGATGATCCTTTATAACACGGTTCCGCCCTCACTCATAGAACGGATACACTGCAAATGTAAAAATAAATATATGTATAATAATATAAAGTAAAAGTAAAGGTATCCCTGTAACAGTCCGTGGAGGCCCATAGGGTTGTGAGATGTTGAGGTTCCTACATTTTCTAGACAATCGGCTCACAGATGGCGGTGAGGTTGTCAGCCCTACGCGCCGGTCGTCCTTTACCCTAAAGAATATTCCTGGTACTCATTTCTGTTAGAGGCTGAGTCGCCCCCAGGGCAAGAGTGCGGCTGGGAGTATTAGGTAAACTGAAAGAAATCCACCTCATCGGGATTCGAACCCGCGACCTTCCGGCTTTTAGCATAGTGCCTCAACCAACTACGCTATCGCGTGCCCCCATATAACAATATATGTAATACAAAAACATTTTTATGGTAAAGGTAAAATGTAAAGATGTCCCTCTGTTTAACTAATTAAGCACTACGCCATGAAGGCGTACGGGGTAGTGGATGTATAGATCCGCATTTTCTTGACCTCTGGAGGTGAGTGGTAAGCATCACGCCCTGGCCGCTTTACCCCCGGCAAAGAGCCTCCGGTACTCATTGGATAGGAGGTTGGGTGGACCCCAGAGCCAGCTTGGACGATATGGAGAAGAGAAAATTCTTGACCCTAACGGGACTCGAACACTGACCCCTCGATCGTCCAGCCCGTAGCTAGTCGCTATACAAAATATTTTTTTTTTAATTCGCATAGTGGGGGCTGGAGTCCATCTGGGTTCATTTCGTACGACGGCCACTGATTGGTCTATTGTATAGGGGATGGATAAAAATATGGAAACACCTCATGAAATTCATGCCTGAATTGAAGTGTTTATTTTAGCGACGTTTGTAGGTGACGTTGCCGTATCTGCACAACACCACTACCTGTACAACCTCCGCAATACATTGCAAGCTTCATTTGTTGTCGAGACAGTGTTCTGTGTAGTTTTTTGTGCATCACGTCAGAGCTAAGGGAATTCGAACGCGGGCAAATTGTTGGGGCCTGTATGGTGGGTGCTTCCGTAACCAAGGTAGCCGAGGTTTTTGGTGTTTCGCGAGGCACAGTATCCAAGATTATGACCGCATACAGGAGGACTGAAAAAACCGCATCCGATAAACACCAGCGTGGACGGAAATGTGTGTTGAGTGATTGAGACAGACGAACATTGCGTAGGATTGTGACCAGAAATAAGAAGACTACAGCTGCAAAAGTGACTGCTGAACTGAATGTCACGCTCACAAACCCTGTCAGCACCAAAACAGTACGAAGGGAACTCCACAAGCAGGGTATTTCTGGACAAGCTGCAATTCCAAAGCCACTCATC
>NW_019741974.1:2573786-2575974 GCF_002891405.2 Cryptotermes secundus | reverse complement strand
CGCGGTGGGAAGCCAGCGACTAACCGCTTGAGCTACGGCGCGGCCTCTCCTTGCCTTAGGTTAATGCTTGCTCTCAAAGTAAGGTTAATAATCTCATTTGAGAATTTACATGTCTCTCTGCTTCGACTACGCAGCTTCAGTGTTGTATTTCGTGTACCGTACTCGTGCATTTGTGCGACAGAAGAGACGCCCATATTGCGATAATAACTGGAATTAAACGTCGAGAAATGCAAAATACAGAAACAGAACACAGTCGTTATTGCACGACATATGACACGCTTTAAATCCCATGTAGTGACCGAGATTGGGAACAATTTGCTTTGTTTAGTCATATTAATAGGATTTTAGACATGCAGCTCTGAGTGTGCTGGGTGAATATCTGGTTTTGCTAAAACAGAATGAACCATAACTCCAAATACAACGCGTGAATTCCATAATATTTAACAAAATTCCATTTTACATATAAATATACTCCATCAATCACTGTCTATGACAGGTCAAGCACTTAAACCAGATATGCTTTATGAAATAAATATGTCCCGTACTGAAGCTGTAAAGGAAACAACAGACATGCCCTATCTGATATATAAATAATTGCCTGTTCCGCATAGAGGGCAACAAAAACTGAATATTATAATATTATATTTAAGCATTCTGTTACACTCTATACGATATATGATATAAATTCCGTCCTAAGTGCAACAATTTATTGTAGGTCTTTCGTTTTGCTTTCTTCTACACTACATGTTTCGGCTGCAAACGGCCATCATCAGGTGTATGCACTCACGTAGCTGTTACACTGCACCCAGTTTAAATTTAAAAACATACAGGTCTTCCTAATTGGCTAACATGATGTACTTCGCTGATATTTGTCTGATTCGTACTCGTACATCACCTTTTCCACCCACACACGTCAATTTTGACATTCATGAACTGGCACTTTTAAAAACTTCAGTTCCAATTTTAGAAAATTCCTTTACAATTTTTTCTAAATTTTAAAATTTAAAATTCTCAGGGTTACTCGCCCCACGTCTATAGTGCTGCAGCGGCTACTTCTTGTTTCAGCACTGTTCAGGTATTATGTAGCTGTTAAATTTTAAACTGGGTGCAGTGTAACGAACTCTACCCTCTTAACTGCTGATACGCTTCTCTTATGTACGAAAAAACCTGTACCTAATTCATGATTTTCATTCCCCTTTTCACAGGAAAATGTATGGTCTCCTGCTGGTGCGATGCCACCTCCATCCCATCTGACCTCCTGTACTCCCGCTAAATCTAACTTACATTTTAAGATTTCTTTTGCTCCTGTCCTGAGAAATGAGTACCAGGAATTAATTAAATAATTTTCCTGGGGAGTAAAACGCGGCTGGGCCGATCACGGTAGCCGAGCGGTCTAAGGCATGTACTGTCTTCGCTCGCTTGGGAACCGGGACCGTGGGTTCAAATCCCACTCAGGGCATGGATGTTTAGTTTGTATGTGTTGTTGTAGNCCTCCATCCCATCTGACCTCCTGTACTCCCGCTAAATCTAACTTACATTTTAAGATTTCTTTTGCTCCTGTCCTGAGAAATGAGTACCAGGAATTAATTAAATAATTTTCCTGGGGAGTAAAACGCGGCTGGGCCGATCACGGTAGCCGAGCGGTCTAAGGCATGTACTGTCTTCGCTCGCTTGGGAACCGGGACCGTGGGTTCAAATCCCACTCAGGGCATGGATGTTTAGTTTGTATGTGTTGTTGTAGAGGGGTCTAGAAGGGATGTATTGCATATAATGATGATATTAAATTACCTGTAGAAATAGGTACAAATACCAAGGTATTGCATATAANTACAGCAGCCGAGATTGAAGTTCAAGTGACTACTTTTGTAACCATATTTGGGCATAATCCGGGACTCAGTCTTTAATTGTAGTATAAAACCCCAAGGACTGACGCCCCAAGTGCTTTTAGATCATTCAACTAGCTGAGACTACTTGTATGTGAGTCTAATAGTCGGTACTGCCCGCAGCTTAGGCAGATAACCACTTCTACGTTTCCAGCAAGATACTGTAATTCATTTGTTAGTAATAAAACTTCAGTTATATTACAACTGCTGAGAGGTACACCCCATTCTGCCTCCCAAGGGATCCGCTCGCCCAAGGCCAACCTTATCCCTCAACCGCGGGATACAACAGTGTGCGTTCTTCTGTG
>NW_019741974.1:2460279-2573620 GCF_002891405.2 Cryptotermes secundus | reverse complement strand
CCGCGACCGGCGCTTAGGGCTGACAACCTTACCGCCATCTTTGAGCCGACTGTCTAGACACCACAACGTTTCGGAGACTGGATCCGTCTCCGTCCTCAGGTGGACGGATCAACTGGACCAACTGAGTAGGTCTATCTTGCCCCATCCACCTGAGGACGGAGACAGATCCAGTCTCCGAAACGTTATGTTTTTTGTCTTATATATACCAGACGATGGATAGAGTCCAGAATAAGCCTTATAGTTCTATACAATACACGTCTAGAGTTTTAACGCGGGAGGCGTGACGTATTTCAGTGAATAGGGGCACTTCGCCTAAAATAGCAATGCAAGAAGAAAACCTATAATCTTGAGCCACGGGATTAAAATAAATTGTTTATTCTGGAGGATCTTGGTTCTTCACTCTTTCAATCTGCTTTCAGGCAACTGTGAAATTTGCTTTGGCGTGTCCAACCCTGCAATCTGCTATCAACTTCTGCCATGTGCCCCGGAGGCAGTCCATTATTAACACGCCGCTGCTACTGCAATAAAAGAAAGAGTTGGTCGGCTGGAGATGGATGCTGACGTTTCGCGATGTCACTGCTTGTAACAAAACGCGATGGCAAACACACACACGCTCATGATAATTTCTCCTAACGGCGCGCCCACATTACTCGTGCTCGTGCGTCAGAAGCTTACTGCTGCAGGAAAAGCAGGATCTGGAGCTGACGAAGTGGACGCCCAAACTGGTTTGCATACAAAGCCTTCGCATTTCTTCACAACAGATATCAGCTCCAGATCCTGATTTTCCGGCAGCAGCAAGCTTCTGACGCACGAGCACGAGTAATGTGGACGCGCCTTTACTAATCCCGGAGCTAGCCACTTGATGGCGTCGTATTTACTCCAGTTTCTCATCCTTACAGAGCTGACAATGCAGAGATAAATTCGCCTCCGAGGCTCACGACCTCATTCAGTAGACCTTGATAGGAGTGCGAGCGACAGCCATGTTTCTAACCAGACTGCATTTGAGGTTCTCAAGTGGGCGACTATCTTCTGGGATGTGACGCCGTGTAGCCTTCTAGAAGTGTACTGACGTTTCGCAGGAACGTACTGCCTCCACCTTCAAGGTCGAAGAGTAACCTAATACTCCTTCCCTTTGTTCGTACTATCGTCCAACTCTTGTAGGAAATTATCTCGAAAACCAACAATGTCACGATAATGGAATATACACTGATCACTGGAGTCGCTCGGTCTTACACACGCCATACANGGGGGGGGGGGGGGGAAGAGAGAGAGAAAAAAGCACTTGCCTATACAAATATGCATGGTATTTCGCGTGACGCAGTGTTCAGTACACATGGCTTAGGCGAAACATCTGGCGCAATGCTACATAACTGTCGAACTAGGTATCCAGACAACAGAAGCTATTGGGTAGTTTCATAACTAGAGTACTGTGCTTTTAATATTTTCTCCAACATACTGTCACGTGTAGGGATGCATGAGTGACGAAAATAACTGGTTCTAGTTCGGATGATTAGATTAATTATTATTTCCGTTACAAGTTATTTTAATTACCATAAATATAGCGCTATCGCTGATGTACACACTTTCCAGTCCACCGTTGCACACGCAATAGGATTCTCAGTTTCCACTAGTCGTCTCCCAGTAACGGTTCTCAACACAGAAATTAACACTTAAAATCACTGTGAAGTCTCCTTGCTATTTCGTCTTCAATCACTGTGGAACCTCGGAACCCAAAATTCTTCTGAACTCATTCCTCCAGCCTACAACTGACTCGTAACCGCCCATGAACGAACTCTTGTCACTGCATTCACTGCATTATAAGCACTCTGCACAGACCCCAAGGAAAACACCGTCTCTACTGTTAATGACGTCGCCGCGGAAGTGTGCTTACCAAATCGTTGTTAAGACACGGGTTGCATGATCCCGTTGTTCCACCGCTGCTCGGTGGGGACGACATAGAAAACACAGCCTCATCTATTGCTGTGTGTAGGGCCGTGATCACAGAGCTGCTGCCTCGCAACGCGTTGATCAGATCCGTTACAATAGGTACAAGGGTCACGGGGGGACAATCAAAGTTCAGATACTGGGTGATTATGCTTTTTTCCAAAGACTTAATGCAATTAGAATCATCACTTAGCGACAAGACCATAAAAACAGAAAAGCGTAGCGTCAAATTTTAGGCTCCATCGTAACTCTACAAAGCATCTATTAACTACAATCAGCCCGTCAGTCCGTTGATCGGTATGTAAGGAGAAACTTGAGAATAGCTGGATGGATTTCAATATAATTTAATATTAGATAGTACGTATTAGATAAAATGCTCTAAAATTTATAAGCGAGTTTTACATTAAAGTAATGCAGTTTCTTCATTTTTAATTTTTAAAATTTAATTGGTTGAGGGGCTATGCTAGAAGCCGGAAGATCACGGGTTCAAGTCCTGATGAGGCCATTGGATTTTTTTTTCAATTGACCTAATCCTTCCGGCCGCACTGTGACCCTGGGTTGACTCAGCCTCTAACAGAAATGAGTACCAGGAATTAATTAAATAATTTTCCTGGGGAGTAAAGCGCGGCAGGCGCGTAAGGCTGACAACCTTACCGCCATCTTTGAGCCGATTGTCTAGATAATGTGGGACCCTCAACGTCTCACAACCCTATGGGCCTTCACGGCCTGTTACAGGGATAGTTTTACTTTACTTTTAATACATATGTTATTACGTAAGATACAACTAATTAACATTTATTTAAAATTACACTAGCATTTTAAATGTATCGATTTCGTCATCATTTCTATTTTTCTCATGTATCACCTTCAGATAGCCTACCTGGGCCCAGATGTGTCCTGAATGGAAAAAAAAAACAAAGTTTATTTTGTAATACTGTCACGTGTTACTGACCGTTTGAACTGGTTATTGAATTCATTGACGCTTACGGCTCGTAAATAAAATTAACTGCAATACTCTCATTACTTTACACATTCTACGAGTACAAATCGCTGTAACACACAAAGTCTTCTTAGTTTGTCATCTTTTCACTCGACGCTGCAAGGTAGCGGCTTCTAACACTGGGGATTCCTCAGGTTTCGTGTTCACGGCCAACTGACAGCTGTGTCTGCTCACTCAAAACTAATGACTGCCAACTCGCGACTGACCGATTTCTCGGTCAGTTTGTCGGTTAAATTGCTGCTGGCCCTCGCCAGCACAGTAATTCTTGGTTTAGGCCACGTCGGGACCCTTGACTGTATTTTTCTGTTCAAGATGTTTAAGTGTTTTGAAACGGGGCATCCTCTTCAACGACAGGAGGGGTCTCACTGCTGCTGGTCACTCCCCTTCTAGTGGGGGTGACTCTAGCAGGCACTCACTCACTGACCTACATACACAAACACACCACACGTTAACTGACTCACGTTTCTCACCGTTAGTCCTCGTTATATAGTCTCGGAGAGGACCGAACAGAAAACATGGCTTTCGACGGTCCTTAGATTGTTGCCGAGGAAACGTGTTTACCATGCCATCGCCTAGCAACAGCCGTTTTTCTTGCCCTACTATTCCTGCTTTCAGCCGCCATGTCACAATACAAAAAGCGCTAAATTCTTACCTCTTCTTTGTTTGAGCAGTGGGGTATTCTCTGTCACATGCTGTACGCCACGGGATGTGAGAAATGTACATACATCATGTCGACAATGTTTTGAATAGCGCGGCATGTCGTGCTGCACGATCTAAGTTGGGGGGGGGGGCTTTGACACAAGTATCTGTATATGCAAGAGAATTATACTCAACTATTGTTCTAAACAGAGGGGCAAGCTTTGTTCCGTGTTCTACACTGTGAAGTGCAAGACGCCTCGCGTTAAAGACACTGTAGAAACCTACGGGACTCGATCTCCGACCCCTCGGTCGTCCAGCCCGTAGCCACTCAGTATTCCGACGGCGCTATCCCGGCACACACCTACTGATGCAAATTTTAATAAAAGCACTGACATTTAATGCTACAAGATCTAATTCTTCAGAACCCTAACATGGACCAAGTACTTATATAAATGTCCTTCATTCCCGGTGTACCGACAATAGCCTCTGTTTAAAGTTTACGCATTTCTAGCGCGTGTACACCATGTAAGAATACATACAGAGTAGATCGTGTCTATCAGTTATGTTTGTCCGAACTGAACATTCGGTTTCTACAACTCAAAGGATTTTGATAAATTTCGTCCTCAGGGTTTCGGCTAAACGCTGAAGAGCGATTCTGCTCTTCCGTATCGCTACAATACAAACTTGACGACACAACACGCAGTGTAAATCGAACTTAACTTCCTCTGGAACGGTCAATCACAAAGAAAGACGCACACGACTCCAGTAGTCTCTCTTTAGTCTCCAGCATGGCCGATCACAGGGCCCGCGCGGTCTAAGGCATGAACTGTCTTCGCTCGCTAGAACGCTGGGATCGTGGGTTCGAATCCCACTCAAGTAATGGATGTCTGCATGCGTTTATTCAGTGTTTGTGCTGTCCTGTGTGTAGGTAGCGGCCTTGCGACTGGCTGACCTTCCGTCCAAGGAGTCCTACCGTCTGTACATTTTTTCAATGGATCTTCCAGCCATTCAGGGCTTAGGCCTTTGATTCAATTCCGTAATAATTTTTCACAGTTGGTAGGACTGGTTGGGCGAGTGAACAGTCCATCACAAGGCCGCTACCTACACACAGGACAACACAAACACAGAATAAACACACACACGAAATATCCATGTAAAGTAATTCTTTTACAGTGTTGGGTATGCTTTCTGATGATTGCCAACAATGACCGAAACACGAATAGGCAAACTTTTTACTCCCTCCCATTAAATCGTTTAACTTTCTGGGCTTCTACTGTTTAGTTATACATGAATCAGATGTTATTATCGATATGCTATAATGGGAGATTCACAATACTGATTTTCCGGGCAACTGTCTTAAGCACTGCATCACCACAATCGTCCAGACTGGACCAGTACACCTCGGGGACTGAACTACATGTAGCAATTACTGAAGTACCTACCTACGTACCTACCACTCGGCGCTACAGCCCTGGGTGAGCCTTGGCCTCCTCTACAACCAGTCTCCACTGCTCTCTATTAGCAGTTATTGAATTAACTCCATTAAATGAGCCAATTAAGACAACCCAAGCCAGGACAATTTGTACCATGCCACGCTCTGAATCGGTTACGTCACGAGTATAAGGTAAAATGTATGAGCATAAAAATAACCCTGTGCTTAATTAAGCATCACGCCACGATGACATATGAGGGGCGGAAATTAGAGGAACTGCCCTATTCGTTCGTAATCCCGGCATTAGCTGGAAATTAGCGGTCAACTTCAGCATTTTACCTCATGGGGAATGCCAAGTAGGAAAGCAAAAATCACAAATGGACAAATCGGGTTTGAAGTAAGGGATCGCTTCTTGCAGGTGCCACAAAATTAACCAGGCCTGCAATGCTCTGCAATTATTCGCTAGTCAGGTGAAGGTTAGAAATGTTATAAACCTACTTATATTGAATAAGCATTTCGAATTTAATTTCTTGCAGTTCCCCGCGTCAGAGTTCACACAAACATACGCCTACAATTACTGAGGCCGGCAGGAGTAGCACGAGAAGGTAAACCTAGACACCAGGCAACGGTATGGATTGGGGATGTATTCTGCTGTACATGCATTGTTCCGAAGCGCGACTAATTGTCAACAAAATAAGGACAAGAAGTTCAGGAAAAAACTAATCGCCTTTTTTCCTTCGATAAGAACCGAACCGCATATGAAACGACGCCTCCAACAATTCCTCGTTGCAGCAGGAACGATTATACGGAGCCATTGCCTAGCAACGGTAGAGGAATACACAGACATACCTACAGATTCTTCTTCGATAGGACACGGATCGCATCGAAAACGACGGGTCCAACAATTCTTCTATATGTGAGTGTATTCGTTGTATAAGAAACGTGTTTACCGAGTCGTTACCTAGCAACGATAGGAGCACAAGCATACAGACACACAGACTGATGGGAGGGATTTATGGAGTAAGCTGCTCAGAATGGCTCAAGTACCATGGCATATATACAAAGTATCATAAAGACTGGTTTAGGAATTCAAAAGGTAATGTGAGGGGGAGGGAATTCCTAGACACACAGACAGCAAGATTATCATATAACACTACTTTTATTTATTTTTTCAAAATAAGGGAAGTAGGCTAACAAGGGGCACACGAGAGTGGCATTTGACGTAACGTGAGCTTTATAGGCAGCACAGCAGTGGAGCGAACTTGCCCGACTCGACGTGAGGAGCGTCCGACTCGTCCACCGCAGTCCGCGCTCGGGGGGGGGGACTCGCTGTAACATGATTAAAACGCACCTCCACTGATGAAGTATGTTCAGCACTAACGTTCGAGAGTTGAAACCTGAGGCATCGGGTGTAAACGTTGGTCGGATTGCCTTAATTCTGGCTGTGCGCGGTTATTCCCATGCGATCTTCTCACCTCACTTGATGCTAGACAATATCTGCAGCTGAAACAGAGTTATTAAATATTCCAAGACTCAGTCACAATGTAATGTTACGTGATATTTTAATTTTTAAAAATAACATTTTGAGTACCGGCGAAATTAAATACTGTAAGAGGTATAAGACTTCTTGATTTCATGGCGACTGAGCAAAAAAAGAAGAAAAAAAAAACTCCGTGGTCTGTAGTCCGCAAGCGAACTATACGACCGAATGACCGCCGCTTTTAGGCGAAGTTGGGGCCAACTTTTGCGGATAGAGGATGTCGCCTGGTCAGCGCAACGGATCCCCACGGCCGTTGATCTCGGTTTTCTAGACAGGAGCAGCTATTTCCCTGAAATATCTCCTCGGTTATATTTATTAGGCTTAGTAGGCCCCGTTCCAGACTCGCTACTTCTCAGAAAATCTGATAGCGCAGGGAATCGAACCCGGGACCTCTGGATCTGTAGGCAGGAAGTCTGACCACTAGACCACAGATGCGGTCGAAGCGGTAATATCTTTCGGGGCGAAAAGCCACGCCAATTCGAAGCATAATTCAACGTTTCGGAGCATGTTTCATTATACATCATGACTCATGAGAAAACGATGTAGCATCTCCGAAATTACAGTCTTCTGTTTCTAAGTGAAGCTGCTGGCATCGCCCGAAAAGATTTTAAAGCTACGCATTAGGCGATGTGACAGCCGCATTAATGACAAAATGCGTGATTGAACACGTGGACGCAAAACACAAAATCAAATACGTAAAAGAGTACTACGTATACGGTCTATATGTGCGTGAAGATGGGAAGCCGATCAACAAAGGACTACCGAATGCCGTTCTCCCAAACAGAGAAGAGAGAGAACGAGCAACTAATACATACCGGGCGTGGCAAAAAATACGTTTCCTTTTTAAACTGTAAAAATGAAAGGCCGTATGAACCTGGGGGAAATTCATGACCAAGAGGCCTAAATGTGTGTACATAAATATTTATTCACTTTCCTTGATTTGTTTGTTACATAGAAAAATTGTTTTTAGAATATTTAAAAGAGGAATTTCCTTTATAATTCAATTGCTTCCCTTTTATCGCATTCAACGTTGTATTCAATGCTGGTTCCTATTGGATCTCCGTTTCCAGAATCAAGATTTGAAACCTTCTCTTCCATTGGTTGATGGATGATAGGATATTATCTTGCGATACGAGGGGCCATAACTTTCCAGTTCCTTGTTGCAGTAGCTCCAGGGGTGCACCGCTTTTCTTTCGTTCTGGTATAGCACTTGTTCAAACCCGTCCAAAACTCCTAATCTAATGGCATTAAACTCTGAAGTATCTTAGGCCATTCTGTCGATCTGACAAATCAGACTCTAATGTGATCCCACCCTTGCAAACACAGGGTAATACGAATACAATTATATATTGCAACAGATTTGATCGATGCGTTGTTAGCAACAGCTCTGTAAACATGGTCCAACATGCAACAATAGATGAGGCTGTGTCTTCTATGTCGTCCGCGCCGAGCACAGGTGGAACAACGAGGTTATGCAAGCCATTTCTAAGCAACGGCTCGGTAAACACATTGCGCATAAGCGGTGACGTCATCAACAACAAAGACGGTGTTTTCCGTGGGGTCTTAGCAGTGCTTATAAGAGAAGTGAATGCAGTGACAGAGTTAGTTCATGGGGCAGTTACGAGTCAGTTGTGAGCTGTAGGAGTGAGTCCAGAAGAATTTTTAGTTCCGTGAAGACGCAATAGCAAGAAGACTTGATAGTGATTCGAAGTGCTAGTTTCTGTGTTGAGATCCGTTGCCAGGAGACGACTAGTGGAAACTGAGAATCTTAGTGCGTGTGCAACGGTGAACTGGAAAGTGTGTAAATCAGCAGTAGCGTTGTATTTAAGTGTGTCTGAGAGAACTTGTAACCCAGGTGTTAATAAATCCAATTATCCGAAACAGAACCCGTTATTTTCGTCACGCGTACCACCCTATAAGTGACAATATTATTAACGTTCAAAATGGGAATTATATTTCTGTGTAATTATCAAAATAAACTAAATAAACAATTTCGACACATATAATTATGTTCTAAACAAGGCTAAATAGGCCATCTTTTGCACCTACGATATTTTCAGTGGTATTAAACTTGTAAAGGTAAGGGTAAAGTTGTCCCTGTAAGAGACGGTGGAGGCCCATAGGGTTGTGAGACATCGAGACACCAACATTTTCTAGACAATCGGCTAACAGATGGCGATGAGGCTGTCCGCCTTATGGACCGGCCGCCCTTTACCCCCAGGAAGTTTCCTGGTCCTCATTTCTGTTAGAGGCCGAGTCGACCACAGGGCGGCTGGAAGAATTAGGTCAATTGAAAAATCCACCCCATAATGACTTGAACCAGCGACCTGCCGGCTTATAAGTGCCTGAACCAACTACGCTACCGCGTGCCCCATACACAAACACAGAGAGTAAGGTGATCTCATTAGCCTCCTAACAAAGATTAGGGGGATATACAATCAGAGAGCAAGGTGATATCATAAGCCTCGAAAGCCTTAAAAATGAGGCGGATATGCAGACAGATGCAGAGAAACCAGTCGCCTGAAGATGTCAGCGAAGCGAACTCCCGAAACTGTGCATATATATATATATATATACGCGAGACCTAATTAAAAAAAAACAGTTTAGAATGAGGCACATAAATTGAGGCATCTGGTACCAGAGGCACGCAATGTAGGTATCTGGTTGAGACCGCGTCAGGGTAGGAGCGCATGACAGTGACATGCAATAACTTGCGCCCGTTGCGAGCCAGCGAACAATGGCAATAAAGGACAAAAGCCACGCAGAGGGAATCCGCAGACTAGGTCGATTAGAAAAGCTCGTTTTACACCAATCAAGACGAGCCTTTCAAAAACTCGAACGCTACCTTTATACTGTCGTGCATTAGGCGACCACTTAATGCCATTTCGTGTTTACCGTTGTCTTCCTATTGTTACTGACTGTGATAAATGTCTTCATGCTTCCTTCTGCAGAACATTCTTATTCGTATGCAAGCGAAAGGATACCAGACAAACATACCAACATAACAACCACTAACATAGCAACAATATCTCCACATAACTCCAGTGACGATGTGACAAAACGAAACACACACCAAGGTCATAATGTATTTTGTCAACGAGGATAAGAAACAGTAGCAACTGCGGGAAAAAAGAGCTAAGGACCTTGTTTGGACCTCAGAAGGCTGCACAGAGTATCAGAAAAATGTTGAAATCTCAAAATGTTTACTCACCTCCTACACTGGCGAGGCGATTAACTCAAGATGTGGCAGTTTGTGGTGACATCTAGTGCACATGGTGGAAAAGAGTACACGCAGATTACATTTTGTTGGAAACCTCAAGGGTGGAGTGGAATAAAAAGAAAGAAATACGTGATAAAATACTCCAAAACCATGGATTCCACTTCGAATAGAGGGTTGGACCTTGTATTACATCATAGTGTTTATATTTCAAGGATGACGGCTGGAGGGAAGAAGCCAACGATAAATTATTAATCAGCTGCGCATCTAAGTTATCGCAGTTAACAAGCTTTCCATAATGAAGGCACTCCTTTAACCGACGTAGGGTCCACACAAGCCAGCACATCGTTACATCGTGGTAAATAATCGTCAGTACATGTAACACAGTGTCCACTAACTTTATGCCCATCTGTACGCGGAAGGAATCTCATCAGTCACTGCGACAGTCCATAAGGATGCATACAGAACATATGTATGTGTGTGTGTGTGTGTAGGTCACTCCAAAAGTAATGCACATTTACAAATTCAGTTTTATTCTACAGTTTTGCTATTTTTGCGAACAGAAGGCGTCGCGTGGTCAGCGCAACGAATCCCAACGGCCGTTAATTTCGGTTTTCTAGACCGGAGCCGCTACTTCCTTGCAATAGTTCCTCAATTATCATCACGAGGCAGAGTGGACCCCGTTCCAGACCCACTACTTCTCAGGAAAAATACGTGATAGCGCCGGGAATCGAACCGGGACCCCGGGATCTGTAGCCAGGAATGCTGACCACTAGACCACAGAGGCTGTCGCCAAGTAGTCATCAAGACATTTAAGTTTTGCTGAACTCCAGATGTCCACAGGTGTGGAATTCAGGTTAGCGCGTCAGGCGTTTAATTTAAACTAGTACAGGCAGGGCAGCCGGCCACGGCATGAACTGTCTTCGCTCGCTCGGAAACCGGGTTCGTGGGTTCGAATCCCACTCAGGGCATGGATGTTTGTGTGCGTTTTTCTGTGTTTGAGTACAGGGAGAGGCCTTGCGACGAGTTAATCACCCGCCCAAGGAGTCCTACCGTATGTCTAAGATCTAGAAAAACCGAAATGAACGGAGAAGTTCATGGAGGTAGGCCTAGGCCCACTGGGGCTGTAGTGCCAATGAAAAAAGAAAAGAGGCAGGGCCAGCCGGTCGCCGTAGCCGAGCTGTCTAAGGCATGTACTGTCTTCGCTCGCTTGGAAACCGGGATCGTGGGTTCGAATCCCACTCAGGTCATGGATGTTTAGTTTGTGTGTGTGCGTTTTTCTGTGTTTGTGTACAGGTAGAGGCCTTGCGACGAGCTGATCACCCGTCCAAGGAGTCGTACCGAATGTGTAAGATCTAGAAAAACCGTAGTGAACGGAGAAGTTCATGGAGGTAGGCCTAGGCCCACTGGGGCTGTAGTGCCAAGGAAAAAAGAGGCAGGGCCATTCATTTGTGTGTGGGCAACAAACCTACATATCTATGCATTAATGGGGTATTTTTCTACGGCCGCGCTAATAAATCCCACTTAACCCCATAAGGTAATGAGTTCGTCCACCGCGGATTTATCTAACGCACCGACCTCAAGGAATGTATCCCTCACCTTTGTCGAGGGTCTACTGCACTTAAGAATTCTGTACGAGTCACTGTGTATGGAAGAGTTGTACAACTATGAGAATCTGTTGGACAAATTTAATGAAACTTCGTTGTAATTAGCACTAACGGCAAGCAGGGCACAGATATGCGACACTACTTTGTTTCTTATCACTTTAGAGTACTTGCTAGCCACATCATATCAAATCAAGTTTCTAAAGGAAAATCTGTATCATAAATTGCTCCTGGGAATTGTACGTAACATGGAAATTTAATTGCTTTCGACTTGATCTTCACTTAAAATACGGTTTTACTGTGAACATGTATGGGTCCAATAGAAATTTGCTCGACGACTTGTACCGTGTTAAAACCTTCAGTAAGGAACTTCTTAGGCCGTCCCATANCCCCCCACTATGCGAATTAAAAAAAAAAAGGAACTTCTTTTAAATCCTCCCAGAAATTTAGAGAAAAACATACAGATGGGGGGGCACAGGAACGTTTCCTCAATTAGTTATTCCCGCACGCACAGAAACACATATGCACAAACACATTAAAACTCACTGTGTAATCATATTATGCGTCATGAATGGCACAAAAATTTACAAGCAAGCTGACTGTTAGCGGGGCCTAGAAATGAAACACAAACAAATGCAATCAGGCAAAAAGGACAGAAGAGCCACGCAATCCTATTATTCTTTGCAGTTACCATAACATTTTCATTTTATTCATTCCATGACGAGGCTGTAAAGTATTCAACATTTCTAAGACGTGAGCAAACATGGGGAAGGAGGTACTAATTACGTTTAGTGTGTACTAAGAGGTCGTCATCCCAAACATTTTAATTTAGCAAACTACTGCGAAGAATGGAAAAGAAAACGGTTTTTATCGAGGTGTTTTCACGATCTAAGTAGATATTATCATAGCGATGTCGCTTTCGCGATCAAAGGCGCATCAAGAGGGAAATATTCGCCCATTTCAAAGGTTTTAAGTCCTGCTCGTTATCTTCTACCCTGACTTAATCCCCTTCTTTATTTACTGCTTTTATCTCTTCACCTTTCGTTCCTCTTCTCATCTTATTCTTATTTTTTTATTCCGTCTCTGAGCTGATCCAGTTTGAGGTTATTTAATACCGCGCATCCTGTTCCTTCTCTCCTATTCAACACCGTCGTCATTCTCCGTGCTCCATTCCAAGACGTTTCTGCTCACCCGTTTCAACATCCTTCGCCTGCAAGCTCCCCCCCCCCCCCCAGACGTTCCAAGTCCTCGTAACCTAATGGAGGTATTCACCAGCAACTCTTCCGTCCCAATTCGAAAGTGCTCCAGTCTATGTAACATAAAGCAGTCGCAACGCGTCCTAGAGCGCTGATAGCAAGCTGCAACCTACACTTACGTACATGAACCATAACCTCACAGACACAATCCAGGAGACAGACGTGTGCAAATATCCTCCGAACGGCGCCTCGGCAGTACATCGACAGTTTGGTTCAAAGGTTAATTAACAATATTACGTATTTAAACTGTTAAGTCCCAATTCCGACTGAACAATATATTTCGCTAATTACGAATTAAAATGTTTCACACTCATAATTAAAAATTCGAGGGTTAAGGAAGGAAACTACACGCTGTAAAATCGTACTGTATCTAGGATGCAGTTTAAGATGTGGAGGTGAGTGTAAAGTTTGTAACTTAATACCAAGGAAAGTACAATGCAGTCTGTAAAACATGTGCAGGCCAATTTCTCTAAGAAAATAACATACAGTCCACGTACACATGTAGTTCTTACTTAAAAAAGTTTGAGCAAAATCAAATGTGAAGCTTCATAATTTGTACTCTTCGCCATCTTTACTATTAGGACGACCAAATCAACGAGAATGGGATGGGTAGAGCACGTAGTACACATAGGACAGCTGAGAAATGCATGCAGCATTCTCTCGGAAAATATTAAGGGAAGATATCATTTGAAAGATTTAGGCGTATATGGGAAGATGATATTAAAACGAATCTTAAATACAATGGTTGGATGAGTGGAGACTAAAGTCATATGATCCAGGGCAGGTCCACAAGTGGCTCATTGCGAACATCGTAATTAACTTTAAGGTGGCGGGTTTGAAGATTGTATGAGCGACTATTAACTCCTCAAAGATAAATCAAAAGAATTCGTTTATAGTAATCTTTCGGTATGAATACTGGCACATCCATCAACGTACTCCTAAGGTTCGGCCACACAGAGCGCTACGTACGCTATGTTCGCTATACGAACACAAAAATATCTCCCTTTATTGCCACTGTGACTGGCCACACTGACTTCGTACGCTACGTACGCCGTGTTCCCTATGTTTGCTGCGTCGTAGTGTGCGCACAGCGAACGTAGCGTACGTAGCGTAGCGCTCTGTGTGGCCGAATCTTAACACTGCAAATTGATAGACGCCTGTTACGTCATGCATTTATTGAGACTGCGAAACTTTATATGCATGTAAGATGTACTCATGACAGTGCGTTCTTTTGTTTAGAACGAAGGGGGGGGGGCAGGGAAGCTGATAGCATAGACCTCAAAATGTGGCGAATAGTAGACCACGAACACCCACAGCTTAGGGACGATTTGGTCTTTAAGACCGTGAGAAGCTTCTAATAACCAAGATCATATAGTCAAATTACAGATTTTTTTTTAATTGCTAGTGGGGTGGGACTAAGCACCCTTGTACTGCGACCACTTATGGCCTATTGTACCAGCCCCAGATGATACGTGAGGCTGATTGTGGAGCAATTGGTGGAACGAAGATTGGCAGGGAAAACCGAAGTACTCGGAGAAAACCTGCCCTGTGTCCACCACAAATCCCACTTGACCAGACCCTGGATCGAACCCGGGCCGCCGCGGTGGGAAGCCAGCGACTAACCGCTTGAGCTATGGCGCGGACCTACAGATTAGTTAGTATACACTGTCACGTATTTAGGGTCGTGACCAGTAATAACGGGTTCTAAATTGAATGACTGGATTTACTGACACCTTTTACAAGCTCTCTTAATCACAATCAATAATAACGCTATCGCTAATCTACCCATTTCATAAATCACTAGGACACGTTAAGTCTTCTCAGCCTTCACTAGTCGTATCCTGGCAACGGATTTATAACAGTCTCACTGTAACTACAACACTATAAATTCTTCTCTTCGCAGGCTAACTTTGTCATACTCCTTTGTACTCCTTCAGTTCTCATTCTGTACTTTCACACACCTTCTGACTCATTCTGAACTGACAAAGTCAAAGTGAAAGTCACATTGCGACTGACGGTCAGTCAGTCAGTAAGTCTTGGTGTCGAGCCCCATTTGGGGCTCATGACCAGATATTAATTACTACCGTTTGAGAGTTACGGTCTTGTTTCTGTGGGGCGCCTTCTCTGACGAGAGGACGGGTCTGTCTTTTGTATATGCTGTTGGCCCTGGCCAGCGCAGTCTTACTCGGGTCCGAGTCCCTTGGGACTCGTGACCATATTTTACTGTCTCAGATTTGAGACTTCCCTTTGTGGGAAGTAACGCCGTGCAGTCCGGTACAAGATCTTTCGAAACGTCGGCGAACTTCTATCGAATTAGAAGGGTTTACATTTCAGAACATATTACTCCTTCAGTTGCGACTAAATTCTTACTTTCGATTCTGAACATCATAACCCGAAATTACACAAGTGGGGCCCTGCCAATGTTACTGACAGTCATGACCAGGGCCGGATTTTGATGACATGTCATCTTTTTTTTTCTTGTATCCTATGCGATGCTCTAAAATATATAAATCTCGGATATGACCTGCTGGTTACAGA
Source organism: Cryptotermes secundus (assembly GCF_002891405.2). NCBI lineage: Eukaryota > Metazoa > Arthropoda > Insecta > Blattodea > Kalotermitidae > Cryptotermes > Cryptotermes secundus. Next base: position 2,558,450 of record NW_019741974.1, on the reverse strand, counting down.
AATGTAAATTTTACAGGTAATTTTTTGTCATTTTTTGACATTTTTAGGTTCAAGGTGATTTTTTTTTTCATTTTGGGGGTAATTTTTTGGTAAATTTTTGAACTTTTAAGGGTATTTATTGTCATTTTTGGCCATTTTAGAGAAATTTTCTTCATATGTTTTCTGAAATATGAATAACATGGAAGCGAAGTGTTCTTTCTTTTCTCCTTTAGGTCATTTCTCTGGATTTTTTCAGTCATTTTTTAAATATTTTCAGGCCATCAAAATCCGGGCCCTGGTCATGACTAATGTATAAGTAGGGTGAAGGGAGGGGCGAAACATCACTCTCACCAGGCCAAGGGGACTCTAGGACTGTGAAAAGGCGATGAAGAATTCATAAACGACAGAATCTGCTGAGGAAATAGTAAGGGGCTTGGCACCANGGGGTCGAGGGGGGGGGGGGGGGGGTGAGGAAGAAGAAAACGGCGAACAATTGCTGAGAGCCCCGCCCACGAAGAGACAACGCTAAAGGAAGAGTTGGAAGGGAAGTAACATGGGGCGTCGTGACCTGTATATTGTGACACGCGGTTTTACACTCACGCATTTTAGGCGGAACGATAAATAATTTATTTCTTCCCATTTCGTTTAGTTTGTTATTTAACGAGACTGTACCAACCCCAACCTAGAAGCATCTCCACACAACTGCGCTCCAGGACTGTCTCCATTGCTCCTTGCCACTGACCAGGTCGTCCCATGAAGTGAGCGTCTTCTGAAATTCTTATAAGCAATTCATCGTTCCACGTCATTTGACATTATACAATTTTGCATTTGAAACAGTATCATTAAACAGCCAGGAGCCGGGATACAGTAGTCAGTATAGCGACTGGCTATTCGCTGGATGACCGAGGGATCGGAGTTCGAGTCGCGGTAAGGTCAGGAATTTTCTCTTCTCCACGTCGTCAAAAAGGGGTCTGGGGCCCACCCAGCATCCTATTTAATGGGTTCCGGGGGCTCTTTCAAGGGGATAAAGCGGCAGGGGTGTGAAGCTGATCACTCACCTCCATCTAGTGCCGAAGTGAAGAAAATATGAACTATATTTCCACTCTCCCATACGTCTTCATGGCGTGGTGCTTACTTAGTTAAGCAGAGGGACACCTTTACTTATCTTATAGTTAAATCGCCTGGAATTAATCCATCCTATGTAAAATGCAAAGCGTGCACTGTCTTCGCTCGCTCGGAAGCCGGGATCGTGGATTCGAATCCTACTCATGGTATGGATGTTTGTGTACAGGTAGAGGCCTTGAGACGAGCTGATCACCCGCCCAAGGAGTTCTACCGTATGTCTAAGATCTAGAAAAACCGAAGTGAACGGAGAAGTTCATGGAGGTAGGCCTAGGCCCACTGGGGCTGTAGTGCCAAGGAAAAAAAATTAAAATGCAAAGCGTAATAAAAATTTACCCACGGTCTATGAGCTTCTGAGAAGAAAGCCGTCTTCTGGAGTGTGGCGCCGTGTAGTCTGTCAGCACCTGCCCATGCTGGTTCCTCGCTCGCGGATTTTTCTTCTACCCTGAAGATGGAGACGATACGTACATTCCTCTGTCGTCAGTCAATACAACATATACACGGCGCCACATCCCAGAAGACGGCTTTCTTCATAGTCGCCGCCGTGAAAACCTCAAATCTTACGAAAGATTCTGAGGTTTCCATTTGGAGTTGCTCGTTCGAATTTGGCTCGGGACATCAGTTTTCCTAATATATTCTTCCTCACACCCTCCAAGGAAATGTCGGGAGAATACCTTGAAACAGATCACTACCGCTATCCGCAAAGCTCTTTCAAGATGAATATAATCGACACAGCACACACAGGCGCAGTTAAATAACCAACGGTCTATCCTGGAAGATTAGGCCTACGGCAGGAAACAGTCGTGACGCTTCTGTACAACATAAATTATTCAGTCGCTGTACATAAAACAGTGTACATATCTTCCACTCGTAATTATAAGGCCTATATGAGACACTAATGTGCTATCACCACGCGGAAATGTGATTCCTTCTTCATGGACTAAATGGATATTTAGGCTTATAAAATCTGTTTAATAAATTCTCATACAAGAATTGGTCTTTCCATCTCTTTCCGGAACCACATCTGTTTTAACACCGCTCTTTTCCAACTCGCCTCTGTAATATCAGCTCAGTCGGAATGGTGCTACCCTGCTACACCTGTTTCTACCTTAGGACAGTGTATGCTGATCACTGCAAGTTGTCCTCACAGGCCGGNTTCCTGCTAACCCAAAATCTCAGTTTGACAGCCACGCACCAGGTGGCAAAGTTCAACCCTAAACTGTACACTAGTGGATATTCGCTTTCCTAATTGGAGGAGAATGATAAGCAACCTCCCAGTCTGCCCGGTCCAGCCAATCATCGTCTGAAGGGGAGGTCCTTTGACCGAATTTTGGGGTAACCAGGGCAAGTATTTACCATTCAGAGGGTGCTTGGCAAGGAGACTCTGAAATTTACCTTCACCGGGGGTACACGTGTTCTGATCCCCGTAAACACGCCCTGTGGTGGATATTAAGTGTGCGTCTCAGAACAGTAAGGAAGCCTATATCCACAACTGTGTGAAGTGTCACTACGGTGCTGTTTCCGTACAAATAGTGCAGGTTGAATAATGACATCAAACAGTTAATTGGTGTTGAGGTGACTTCCCTTCGCCTAAAGCCCCACTAACCACCCAAGTCGTGGCCAGTCAACACGCCCTGAGAGGAGTCGAATTGCTCTACCGGAGCTAGCAGAACCGAAGGACGGTTACACAGGGTAGCGATGCCGAAGCAAGAGGTATTCTGGGAGTTGATCCAGCTTCATGTTTATTCACTTATTGTTAATTTAATGTATCCTTAGGCTTTAAATTATAACATGTTACTCGATCTGCAAACTATGTCTCGGAGCGCGTAAGGATCACGTCCGTACACTTCAGAATACGGTGAAAGTCTCCTTTGTGGAATGGCTTGCACACCCCATGCTGGGAATTCAAAACAATTCGAATTCTCCATGGTGTGGACATATACATTTCATCCCATCTTCCGTACGGAAGTTTGAACGAGGCAACTCAATCATAATGGCCCTCATTCACAGGCAATTGTAACGAGTTTTGACCTGTCCTTCTCATTGACTTTTGTAGGCGGGTCTGGTTTCCTGTACCCGAGCTAAATTTATGACTGCTCGTATATGTCAGAACTCCGGACTCCTTGGTCCTGCCAGAATCTAGAAATTTCAACATAAACACCGTATTGCACGTCACAGACGATATTGTAGATCACAATTAAGTTCCAGGAATATCGAAATATAAGACTTTTGAATTTAAAATTTCCGAGAATAAATTAGAAATAAAATTCATGGTCATTTATAATCATCCAAATAAATAAGGGCTAACACTGATCAGCGTCAGTTTCTTTTACCATGGATTATAGTACAGTGCGAATTCTCGAAATCTATTTCTCCGCATGCCACTGTTCTCCGTTTCTTGCGCTCCGTATGACGCATGCTATACTTGTGCTTTAAAGTTGCAATCTGAATTACTTTTATGGTCCAATTTTGCAAATCCAAGAAGTTTGCCAAGGAAACCCACATCTGAGTACTGAGTACCATGTCGGAGTGGCATAAGTGCCACTGCACAAACCTATCACCACAGCAACCATGGAGAAGCTGTAACCTGTCCCGGCGAAACAACCATCTCACTGCGACATGACGCCTGAAAGCCGGAATAGTCTACTGTTACACAACGGCTCGCTAACACACGTTTCTATGGAGATGCGGATTCGTGGAGACCGACTTGGTACGAAACGCACTTTCCATGGATACGCGTAAGCAACAACATTCCATGGTTACGCGCTGCAGAGAAAATTCAGTAGTAATAGAATTGATTGTCCGGCTGTGGAGTGCTAACCAGCGGACAACGTAAGCTGAAGAACTGACCGATTCGTACTAGAACCAAGTCAATCACAGTGGAAGAGAAGTCACTCACAGTCCAGTAAGGAATGGAGCGGGCCTGAGACAGACATCGATTGTGAGCTGTTATAAGTGGCTGTCACTGTAATCAAAGTGCCAATATAATCGAATCATACAATCCAGAACCTGTTATTATTAGTCACGGAACCACGAACACGTGACAATATTTTGTCTAAAACATGTCCGAGGGTACGTCATAAAGAGAACTTCTGTATGATCAACGAGAACGCCAGTTTCCGCTGTGAGCGGAAAACAGGATCTAGTAGCTTTCTAATTATGACATAATTACGTCACAATCCGACGATGACAAACCCTCAAAAACAATTTAGACACACAAAACCCTAAAATCTCTCGTCAAGAACAGTTGGATTATACTATTTGGAAACGGCCGCGCCATAGCTCAAGCTGTTAGTCGCTGGCTTCCCATCGCGGCGGCCCGGGTTCGATCCCGGGTCTGGTCAAGTGGGATGTGTGGTGGACAAAGTGGCGCTGAGGTAGGTTTTCTCCGAGTACTTCGGTTTCCCCTGCCAATATTCATTCCACCAATTGCTCCACAATCACCCTCACCTATCATCTGGGGCTGGTACAATAGGCCAGAAGTGGCCGCAGTACAAGGGACTTGTTCCACCCCACTGGCAATAAAAAAATACTATTTGGAAGACCGAGGAAACTGCGGGGGTTTAATGAGATTAAATATAGAAGACTGCAACATGTAATATAAAGAAAATGACGAACAAATCTGTAAACAGGAGGAAGAACTCGAGAATGGAAATATAGGCATTGTTATAATGTTGTGATATAGCCATTGCTAGGGGACGAGTCGGCATACACGTTTCTACGGAGATGGATTCTTGGAAACCAACCCGTTACGGCGAACACGTTTTCGTGGAATAGAGTGATCAACAGGTGTTTCCGTGGATACGGATACGCTATATAACAGGAAACCCAGGTCACAATGCAGTCAGCAAGTTGTAGGAGTCGAACAAAAGGCAAGTCTCAAATCTGAGACACTAAAATAAGGTCGCGAGTCCCATGGGACTCGGATCCCAGAGTAACTTGGCTGGCGAGGAACAGCAGCAATTGCAAACGACAGAACCGTCCTCCCGTCAGAGAGAACGCTCCGCATTAACAAACCCGCAACTGTCTGGCAGTAATAAAAATATGGTCCCAAGTTCCAGATGGGTACCTTACTCCAAGAAAGACTGGCCGACTGACCGTCGGTCATAACATGAGACTCAGACTCAGACTCAGAATGCAGTAAGCCGTAGTTCAGATCAGAATAGAGAGAGACCAGAATGGAGACTGATCAGATCAGAATGGAGCAGTCCTAGGCTTTCATTTATTGTGAGTTATTGTAATTTACTGTGATTACGCATGATTATAAAGGAGTGATGAATAAATCCAATCGTCCAATCCAAAGCACTTATTATTAGTCACGCCCACAAACGCGTGATAATATCGTATTTTAAATAAAAAAGACAAATTAAGGTTTAAAAAATGTAGATTCGTACGTTACGATTTAAGCTTTTATATCCAAAGTCACGAGCTGTAGTTCTGACAAACACTTCAAAAGCACATTCAGCAAGTTATATTGGACACAACATACCAGCAAGATCAACAGGCGTTCCATTACAAAGGCAAGACCAGTCATCAGTAACTAGTGCCTTCCATAGCACCACGTAGACTATCGCACCTTAAAAATATATACTAGCCGCGTTGTTCAGAGCGTCGAATTGGTACAAAATAATCAGTAATAATAGGAGGGTGAAAGTGAACAGCTAGATGAATCGAAAGGTCAACAACAATGCGTGAAAAATGTCAAGAAATTTGCTACTGTTGTCAAGACAATTATGCTGATTTAAACCTAGAATACAAATGGAAGAACGAATCACATCCGCTTTCAGTTCAGTATAACAATAATGGCAGTATTGGCAATCCAGTGTTCCTATCAAAACCCCCACCCAAAACGAAACACATTATGATATCAAGATATTTTCTGAGAAATTAAAGCAATTTTAATAATATCAATTTCAATATCTGCAGAAAAATAATCATTGACAAATTAAGTAATTACGATAAAAAGGCACACTAATTTTAAGTATAATTAGAATGACCAAGTCTGGGAGGATGAGATCGGCAGATCATACAGCACGAATGGGGTTGAAGAGGAATGCATATAGGATGTTGGTGGGAAAGCCAGAAGGAAAGAGACCAAGACGTATGTGGGTGGATAATATTAAAGTGGATCTTAGAGTGAAAGGACGGGATGGTATAGATTGGACTGGTAGGGTTCAGAATAGGGACCGGTGGAGGGCTCTTGTGAACACGGTAATGAACCTTCGGGCTTCTTAAAATGCTAGAAAGTTTTTGAGTAGTTGCACTCCCTTCCAAAATACTACTACTACTACTACTCCGTGGCCTGTAGGGCGCAAGTGAACTATACAGACCGAGCGACCGCCGTTTGTCGGCGAAGTTAGTGCCAACTTTAGCTGATAGAGGGTGTCGCGTGGTCACTACTACTACTACTACTACTACTACTACTACTACCAACACCACCAAATATTTTCGACATCAATAAATAACAACAGCAGTCATGTGTTATCTCCCTCATATGTCTTCATGGCGTGACGCTGAATTAAGCAGGGGGCCAACATTACCTTCATCGTGAACAGATAACAACAAGGAAAATAAATAATTATTGACAGTCCGGGTCACCACTCACCGATAAGGTGATTCCTTCGTAACTATGAAATGATGCATTAAAAGGAACAAATTTAAGTTGAATTATGGTATGATATTACATGACATGGTTTCATCAGCAATATTAAAGCATATTTGTCTCTCTGTTCTCATTATGGGAGGGTAAATTATATAAATTGCCGGTCACGGTAGCCGAGCGGTCTATCGCTCGCTCGGAAGCCGGGATCGTGGGTTCGAATCCCAATCAGGGCATGGATGTTTGTGTGCGTTATTCTGTGTTTGTGTACAGGTAGAGGCCTTGCGACGAGCTGATCACCCGCCCAAGGAGTCCTACCGAATGTGTAAGATCTAGAAAAACCGAAGCGAACGGAGAAGTTCATGGAGGTAGGCCTAGGCTCACTGGGGCTGTAATGCCAAGGAAAAAACATATATATATAAATTATCAATTGCTTATCATATTAAAAATACAGAAATGCAACAACGAACTCTTGTGTAATTCGTGGTAAGAAACACCAGAACGGAGTGACCACAGACAGCCTAGTACTAACACTACGAAAATGCGAACTTCACACTCGACTATAGCACCCACACACAGATTAACAGAAGCAGCAAGTTAAAACTATCAATTCCAAATGATAAATGGAGCCCAGCTGTTTGTAATTAATGATGCCCATAAAGCTTCATTGTCTGCAGCGGACTGACCTGTTTTAAATTGTACTGTGGATGAGCTAAACCTATTCTACCGTGAACAAGTATCTCACTCCGAGCGATATGCTTCAAGGCCGCGTCACTGCGCCACATGCATAAGCATAAGCACAAGCTCATTTTTTTTATTGCTAGTGGGGTGGGACTAAGTCCCCTGTACTCCGGCCACTTCTGGCCTATTGTACCAGCCCAAGATGATAGGTGAGGGTGATCAATGGGTGGAATGAAGATTGGCAGGGGAAACCGAAGTACTCGGAGAAAACCCGCCCCAACGCCACGTTGTCCACCACAAATCCCACTTGCCCAGACCCGGGATCGAACCCGGGCCGCCGCGGTGAGAAGCCAGCGACTAACAGCTTGAGCTATGGCGCTCATACAATGACAAGTTCGAAAGTAAATTGCTTTAGATTCTGGGGCAGGCATGTCAAACTCAACTTGTACAGAGGGCCACTTCAGCCCTATAAATAATAGTCCAGGGCCGCACTTCAAAATAGAAATATATATTAGATATTGATACAAGGAAATTTAATTCTATTTATTATTTAGGAATAATTTCAATATAATTACCTAAAGTCACATATCTTACAGTTTTAAAAAGCAAGAGAATGCCATTTTTGACAAGTATCAAGCAGCTTTTCAATATGTAAAAAAAGAGATTACGTTAGAAATAGCGAAACATTGAATTTCCTGCAGCCTGCTAATTTATGTCTGCGTGAGACTTCTTGTCGTCTGGTCTGTTGGAAAATTGTCTTCACAAAACATATTTATACTAAAATTTTAATATTGATTTTAATATCAATTAGCTCTAAAAGTTGAGGGGCCGCACTTTGTGGCTATGGGGGCCGCATGTTTGAACGGCTGGTCTGGGGCAAGACACCAGTCCTCATTCGATTTAAAGAATAGTTCAACATCAGTAAGCAACCAATGCCAAAGCCTAAATCAGTAATAACCAATTATGCATTTTCATAAAACTGACAAAGCAGCAGCCATTGACATAACGTGTCTGGCATATCTAATTAGTAACTAAATCTATCATGAAAGGTTAAACAGTTCCGTCTAGTGTGAGTGGTGAAGATTTTTCTTATTTCAATTATTCATGCCCTTACATGTTTCGGTCTTCAGAGACCATCTTCAGAGGGACGCCTTTACATCAATACAGTTGGAAGTTAGTATTAAAATACATGTTCTAAAAGTTAAAACGTATACATACAATATTAATAATATACAGTTGGGTATGAAATGTAAGGTCTTTACAACTACAACGGCTGTTCCAATATGTTAAAATATTTATAATTGGTTTGTTAAGAACCTATTAGAATTCGTAAACCAAGCAGTCACACTAGACGGAACTGTTTTACTATTCATGATTTTATTATTGCGACGAAGCAGAATGAAACAAAAAATCAAATTAAATTTATATCTTGCTTTAGAAGTCCAAGATTTGCAGGATTTCTTAAATACGTGACCTCCTTATGACACTTCCTTTCAACCTGCTCCACGTTACGCCCTCATTTCTCCTTAATTTAAGCCCTTCAAGTAATCTTCAGAAAGAGTTTTAGTAACTACCAACATTAGATTGGGTTACGCGGTAGCGTAGTTGGTTGAGGCAAGCAGGAAGGTCGCGGGTTCCAGTCCCGATGAGGTGGATTTTTTCAATTGACCTAATGCTTCCAGCAGCACTACGGCCCTGGGGTCGACTCAGCCTCTAACAGAAATGAATACCAGGAATCTTCCTGGGGACAGGCCGGCCAGCGCATAAGGCTGACAACCTTACCGCCATCTGTGAGCCGATGAGAGAGCCTCAACCTCTCACAACGCTACTGCCCTTCACAGCCTGTTACAGGGACAACTTTACCTTACTTTACCAACATTAGAGTATTATAGTACACAAATTATAGGCCTGATTTTTAATACAGACCCTTTATCTAACTAGACACTGCACTTTTATATCACTGCAAGAGTTAACTACCGTGCCATAGCTCAGGCGTTTAGTTGCCGGCTTCCCACAGCGACGGCCCGGGTTCGACCCCAAGCCAAGCCGTGTGGGATTTGTGGTGGACGAAGTGGCATTGGGGCAGGATTTTCCGAGTACTTCGAATTCCCTTGCCAATTCTCATTCCACCGACTACTTCACACCCATTATCTATGATCCGCGGCTGGTACAATAGGCCAATTAGTGGCCGAGGTACCAAGTTGGCTTAGTCTTTATTTCACGTTTAAATAACAAGGCCACAACAACCACGGCTTCCACTGTAGATTATGGTCTTGGAACGTAAACCCGGGTTTTAACGCCTCTGTCGTCTAGTGGTCAGGGCTCCCGGCCACAGATCCAGAGGTCCGGCTTGTTTCCCGGTGCTACCAGATTTTTTCTGAGAAGTAGTGGGTCTGGGACGGGGTCCACTGAGCATCGTGATGATAAGTGAGGCGCTATTTCAAGGAAATAGCGGCTTCGGTCTAGAAAACAGAAATTAAAGGCCGTGGGGATTCGTTGCGCTGACCACGCGACACCCTCTATCCGCAACATTTGGCACTAAACTTCGCCGACAAGCGACGGTCGCTCGGTCGGTATAGTTCGCTTGCGGACTAAAATCACGGAATTTATATGGGGAAAAAATATTTCGTTTTACACTTTTGGGTATTAAGCGACGTCATCTAGAAATTTAACTAATGCTTACATCGGGGTGCATATACACATGTCCACATACCACCAATAAAATCCTAATCTAGTCAGTACAGGTCGTGACAATCGGAAAATTATGTAACAGACCTCACAGCGTCCTTCACTACAAATATAAGAGATTTTAAGGCGCGTTAAAGTGGGTTAAGATATGGGTGCTTTCAGAGTAGACAAAGCAGGAGGCCTCTCAGGAGCATTCAGCCAGAGATACTGGAGCACCGCAGAAACCTGTACAATTGCCGTGAACGTCTCAGAGATCGCGGGAAACTTCACTCCACAACCAACCACACGGCGCAGTACAGCGCCCGCATCTCATTCTGTTTACTGTTTATTTCACGTGGCTTTCAACAGCGCAAGTTATAGTGCCAACGGTGTGGTGGTTGGTGAATAATGGAATGTAAAGCATGTGGAAGGAAGCACTCGAGGCCTTCATTGAGGTACAACCCAGCACTTGGAGGCCACGCGGTAGCGTAGTTGGTTGAGGCACTATGCTACAGGCCGGAAGGTCGCGGGATCGAATCCCGATGAGGTGGATTTTTTCAATTTACCTAATCCTTCCAGCCGCACTATGGCCCTGGGGTCTACTCAGCCTCCAACAGAAATAAGTACCAGGAATATTCTTTAGGGGTAAAGGGGGGCGGGACGTAAGGCTGACAACCTTACCGTCATCTATGAGCCGATTGTCTAGAAAATGTGGGAACCTCAACATTTCACAACCCTATGGGCCTCCACGGTCTGTTACAGGGATACCTTAATTTTTTTACAACCCCAGCACTTGACAGTGGAGACTTAACCACAAATCACAAAAAAACAAAGAAAACCTTAAGATAGCCGGTCTCCGGGTCGAGATCTAAACCAGGGACCCACTGAATAGGAAGCAGGAACGCTACCCATTCGACCGCCATGCTCGGTGAGATACATTGAGAAGAGCAACAGACATTGGATACAACTTATTCTACTGTTACACTTAACCCAAATTTATTTTATGTTCTGGAACTTTACTACACCTCCTATCATTGCTCTAATAAAGGATAAGACGGTATCCACCCGATCGTGCCCCACTACAGCTCAACTGATGTTGGGCAAGCGCGGTTCTCGGACTCCTGCGAAGTAATGCAATTACCAATTTTCGAGCAGGGTTACAACAGGTCAGAGTAGACTATGTTTAGCGGGCTGGAAAACAACCGTAACTCTCATTTAACCCTTTGATAATTATGTCGAATTTGGGCTCATTGAGCTGAGCTGTCCTACAAAACTGGTCCCTACTGCACATCCCGTTCAGCGCCACAATAGCGTTACTCTGGTCTACTACCATAATCACGGTTTCTGCGTGCCTCTACTATTCTCCAACCGCTCCTTGACAATAATTAACGATCTTCCGATGTCTTCGTGCGAGTTCAATCGCTTGAGGTTCTACTGAATAACTAACCCCATGGACGGAAATCTTTCACGAGAAACTGATGTCAGTTCAGCTAGTCAAGAAATTCACCGACAGTGGGCCCTGTCCTCATATAAACGACTGCACTCTACATATTCACGAAATTTTGCCCTTATTCCCCCGTCTATAGTTAGCTTTTCGAAATTGTCTCTTGCCTTTTTATTTTCCAACTAAAAATTCTGCATGCATTTTTCATCTCTCGTGCGTGTGTGTTATCCGCCTCAGGGATCTCACCCTAGTATCATTTGATAGAAAGTATCAGACTGCTTTTACCGGTTCTCACGGTCTCTTTGTTTGCAGATTTCTTATATATTTTTTCTTCTACCCTGAAGATGGAGGCGATACGTTCCTCCGAAACGTCGGTTAACACCACATATACAGTAGACTCTCGATTATCCGCGCGCTGTTTAACCGCTTTGCGGCTCAACCGCGGCAATGTATTTTTAAAGATTTTTTTTTTTCAGTGAGTATCACATTTGTTTAAATGTTTTGTATGACAGTCAATGTTAGTTTACTATAATTTAGAGAGAACTGTACTCGCATTTACGTCATCCATCGATATTCTCCCGTTATTTTTCTTAAAAGCTCGAAATCAGGTTTCGAAAGCTCGAAACCTACCCTTTTTCCAACAAGTAGAGAATGTTAAAGAACCTTGACCAGCAAGGAGCCATAAATCTGTCTGGTGTGAGACCTCAATTAGCAAAGGGACCAACAAAGACCAAACTCAGGCACCAGTCAATCTGTAGTAGTGGGAGGAAGGAGAGTTCTTTTGAAAGAAGAGTACGATCCTGTCTGTCACTGAACTGCATTCTTCAGTTGTTATTAATACAGTAGGCAGTTCAGTTGTGTGGGAAAATACAATTTAAGTTTTTGTGCGAGAAAGTGCCGAATTACCATTGTTTTTTTTATCATTGTGACTGGTTCTTCAATAATTTAAAAATAATGGAGCAGAAAAGGAAGCGTGTAGTTTTAACAATTAACCAGAAACTCGACATAATTAAGAAGCTTGAGCAAGGATGGTCTACCAGAAACCTAGCTTTACAATATTGTATAGGTGAAACAACAGTTCGCGATCTCAGAAAAAATAAAGATAAATTGATTAATTACGCCAGTAATTTTGATTCATCGAGTGGCTTATCAGGCAGAAAAACAATGAAACTGCCAACTTATGATGAGCTTGACAAAGCAATGTTGCAATGGTTTAACCAACAAAGGGCACAAAACATTCCTGTTTCAGGAATTATCTGCGCAAAACAGGCAAAACTATATTTTAATGCAAGGATAAGCAATTCATCTGCTCTTCAATGGACTGAGGGTTTGCTAGAGTTTCTGGAGCAACAAAGCGATTCTCTGCTTTCTGACAAATTGGTGTTACGCAGATTGAGAGCAACCATAAGGAAGAAAGAAGCCATGTCATTGAAACAGAAATCAATAACAGACTACTTTTCCTAAACATTCGTAGTTTTTGGTATTCATTCATCTTCCTTTATTTTAGTGCACAGTACTGTATAATGGTATTAGATTCAATTATTTTCGTGTTACGGCATTAGGATATTAGTGTGGTTAAAATTACAGTGTAGGTGTANTACACGGTGCCAAATCCCAGAAGACTGCTTTCTTCATAGTCACCGCCGTGAAAGCCTCAAATCTTACAAGTAAAATTATAGTTTTGTACAGATTTCATAGCAGATGGGAACACACAAGATTCAGAGCTGGGTGGTGTTATGGGTTCCCGAAATTTAAACTATTCTTAATCTCAAAATAAATTTTGAATTTCTTGTGCCCTTAAAGAGAATAATAAATTCGGATTTCGAATCATTATGACTTCCATCTTGGGAACCGGGATAGTGTAGTCAGTACAGCGACTGGCTACGGGCTGGACTACCGAAGGGTCGGAGTTCGAGTCCCGGTGGGAGTAAGAATTTTTACGTATCCACGTCGTTCAGACCTGCTCTGTGGCCCATCCAGCCTCCTATCCAATGGGTACCGGGGGCTACTTCGCCCGGGGGTAAAGGGGCAGAGGCGTGAAGCTGACCACTCATCTCTAGTTAGTGCTGAGGCTAAGAAAATGTGGATCTGTTCATCCACTCCCCCATAAGCCTTAATGGCGTAGTGCTTAATTAGTTTAGCACAGAGACAACTTTACCTTTTACCTTCTATGAATTTCCTCTAAATTTATCTTGTTATAAAAAATTCGTAAACTATTTTGAAGATTTCGCGATTTGTTTGGAGGGTAGGGGGGGCAAGGCATCCATATTTCGAAAAGTTTAACGTTTGTCGATAAATGAAGTACGAAAATCACAGATGCAAATGTTTTCATTGCGTGACACGTATCTGGGTGTCTGTGTTAGGGTAGGAACCGGCCAGATGGCAACCATATGCTATTCAATCGAGGGGCACAGATTCAGCACAGACAGGTTGTGGCACCGAGTGGTGGCTCATGTTTACAGGAAACTATGCAAACATGTAAACTATAATCCATCGAACTAGAGGACAAGTAAACATCCCCAATCTATTTGTTTACAGAATGTTCATTATTGGATTACAGGTCTCAAAATAATATTAGCAAAGACATGCATTTCAGACCGGCTTTGGGGTTAACCCAACCTCCTATTCAATGGGTACCTGGGGCTCTTTCCCCGAAGGTAAAGCGGCCGGGGCGTGACGCTGGCCACTAACCCCCAGCAAGTGCCGATGTCAAGAAAATGTGGATCTATATATACACTCCCCCATACGCCTTCATGGCAAAGTGCTTAATTAGTTTAGAACAGGGACAATTATACCTTATGCATTTCTATAGGTAGCTTACACACAGTAGGGCGGATCGAAAGTTACTTTCATGTACGAGTACAATGAACTGCTTGCAGAAATTGAGCTTACTTACTCAGGGAGCTGAGCCCTTCTGGAGGAGCCGTCAATTCTGCAGCTACTCAAGAATTTTCCAGCATTTTATGGAACCCGAAGGTTCATTACCGTGTTCACAAGAGCCCTCCACTGGTCCCTATCCTGAGCGAGATCAATCCAATCCCTACCATCCCATCCTATCTCTCTAAGATCCATTATAATATTGTCCACCCACCTACGCCTTGGTCTTCCCTGTGGTCTCTTTCCTCCTGGCTTTCCCACCAATATCCTACACGCATTCCTCGTCTCCCCCATTCGTGCAACATGCCCTGACCACATCATCCTCCTTGACTTGATCATTCTAATTATACTTTGAGAAGAGTACAAGTTATGAAGCTCCTCATTAACTTGTTTGGATCATTACAGAAAAGTTTTGCGAGCCGTCAATTAAAACCTGATTTTGAGGACACGGAAGCAACAGGGGCATAATTCCAGGCAGAGGGTAAGCTCTTTCAAGATAACATCCATAAACTGTTGTGGCGACGGGTGTGTCAATGTGCAGGGCGATTATGTGGGAAAGTGATTTTAGTGTGGGCTAAAAATCTTGAATGTGTAATACGCTGGTTTTCTGTATTATCTCAGATAAATAAATTTACGAAAATGGCTTTCTGGGAAGAACTACTGGGATTCAACTGTTCAAATAACTTTCTGTCCAACGGGTACCAGGCCGAAGTATTTCGCAAGCTACTCGCCTTCTTCTGGTATTGATGTCACTACTACATCCGCATCCCACTGTGATCAGCTCAGACAGATGCAAAATTACACATAAAACACATTTTGTGTTGATAGTTAAAACTATTATTTTTTACTGCTAGTGGGGTGGGACTAAGTCCCTTGTACTGCGGCCACTTCTGGCCTATTGTACCAGCCCCAGATGATAGGTGAGGGTGATTGTGAAACAATTGGTGGAATGAAGATTGGCAGGGGAAACGGAAGTACTCGGAGAAAGCGTACCCCAGCGCCATTTTGTCCACCACAAATCCCACTTGACCAGACTCGGGATCGAACCCGGGCCGCCGCGGTGGGAAGCCAGAGACTAACCGCTTGAGCTATGGCGCAGCCATATATGAGTAGTTAAAACTAACTCCGTACGTAACTTATGCTGGGGTATTTTGCGAACCAGAGGCGGCAGTTTTATAGGTGAGCATGCCATTTGCCTGTCGGCCACAGGAGCTGCGGGGTGTAAGGCATGAACTGTCTTCGCCCACTCGAACTCGGCCTATATTCTGAAGAAGTTACCCCACAGCACAATATCACTACCGCAGAGGAACAACAAACAACACACATAAAACACACTGCGTCTCGAATACAAAATGCAGTCGGTTAATCATGTCTCGGGAAATAATTGTCTACACTCGCTCGAAACCTGCGATCGTTGGTTTGAATCCCAATCGAGGCATGGATGTCTGTGTACGTTTATTCTGTTTTTGTTGTTGTGTGTGTAGGAAGCGGCCTTGTGACTGGCTGATCCCCGTCTTAAGAGTCCTACCGTCTGTGTAAAAATGATTATGAAAATGAAGAAGAGGGCAGGGCCCAACAAAATGGCTGTAGAGCCACTGGTGAATGAATGAATGCCAGATGTCTGCATCAGTACGCCCTACTGTATATGTAACTGTTACTTATTGTGCCTCGACTTGATAAAAATATTAAACAATTAGTACCGGTACATAACGACAATATTTATATTTCACTAATATTCAATAACAGCCGGTCACGGTAGCCGAGCGGTCTAAGACATGCACTGTCTTCGCTCGCTCGGAAGCCGGGATCGTGGGTTCGAATCCACTCAGGGTATGGATGTTTAATTTGTGTGTGTGCGTTTTTCTGTGTTTGTGTACAGGTAGAGGCCTTGCGACGAGCTGATCACCCGCCCAAGGAGTTCTACCGAATGTGTAAGATCTAGAAAAACCGAAGTGAACGGAGAAGTTCATGGAGGTAGGCCTAGGCCCACTGGGGCTGTAGTGCCAAGGGGGGGAAAAAAATCAATAACAGCAACAACAACAACAACAAATAAACGTCGCATAATCTTGTTTAGATTTTCATGTCATGAATCACATGTCCCACCAAGATGATGAAATAGTGTTTCCAAGTACGACACGCCAGAGTCCTTTAATGTACGTGTACTTTCCAGTGCTTCACTTAGTCATCTTACTAATGAGGCTTTGTAACTACCGGTACGCAGGCGCTAAAGCGCGTTTAAATAACCAGAGAATCAATCAACGAATCAGCGGAAGGTGATAATGATAATAACAATGTTTAACAATAAGTTCTGGGAAGAACTAATCGCCTAATTTCCTTTCATTACTGTTGGAGGATAGAAATTTTAATATTTTAACGTGTATCGCTAGGCAATCGCGTAAGAGCGCTCAACAATGGGACGGATCTTTATAGCTCGTTGCTAGGCAACAGTTAGCGTGCCAATGAGCTGTCGAGATGGCTATCACGTGACTGGCTTTCTATGGAGTCTGTGCCTTGACCGTTGCTATGCTATCGTTCCGTAAACAGGTTTAAACAATATAGGATGTTTTCTGTGCGTGGTCGGTGCGGAGGCTATATAACGACAGTTACATCTCAAATCTGAGACAGTAAAATATGGTCGAAAATCCCAAGGGACTTCGACCCAAGAAAGACTGCGCTGGCAAGAACCAGCAGCATATACAAAATACAGACCCGTCCTCTCGTCAGAGAGGGTGCCCCACAGAAGCAAGACCGTAACTGTCAAACGGTAATAATTAATATCTGGTCATGAGCCCCAGATGGGGCTCGACACCAAGACTCACTGACTGACTGACCGTCAGTCGCAATGTGACCTGGACTTTGACTTATAGCAGGTAACAAAACAAAAAACAAGACCGTAACTGTCAAACGGTAATAATTAATATCTGGTCATGAGCCCCAGATGGGGCTCGACACCAAGACTCACTGACTGATTGACCGTCAGTTGCAATGTGACTTTGACTAGCAGCTTTCAGTTTTTAAGTGTTCAGTTGTAAGCGGGAGGAGCGAATTGAAACGATAAGTACAGGAGAGTACAGGAGGTCGACATGTGAAGACTTTGCGTGTGAATTAGTTCCTGTGTTATACATCCTTGAAGACTAGTGGAGATAGGCTGAAGAGATTAGTGTGGTTTGATCGTAAATTCTGTAACTCAGCAAGAGTGTAATAATTATTTGTAGCTACGGCCTGTAGGTTGTTAGTAAATCCAATTACCAATCCAAAGCAGCGTCTTAGTCACCTAAACACGCGACAATGTGTATGCGTAGTCAGTAAAACAATGTTAGTTGAAAGGGATCAGTACTGGTATTATTGATGGAGGGGATTTATAAAGCGTGCTTCTGAGATGGCTTCAGCTCGGAAGATATACATCCCAAGTTCTTCAAAGGAAGGAAAGCAGGCTAAAAATTAGATATATTGTAACGTGTTTCGTTACTGAATACGCCGTAGAGATCGTTAATTGCTTTATTGAACAATCTACAAATATCGGCTACAATTAATTATAACACAGTTGCGGGTTTCCACACTTTACAAACCCCACAACCAAAGTCTTCACGTATTAATAACGCACTCCAAATATAACTGGTTATCACGAACTATCACTGATTCTCGCACGCGCGTCTGTAGCTCGTAACTTGCTAACTGAGAACTCGTTGATAACACACTGACACTCGCTTGCTGCTCAGCCGGCTTTTATTCCGTTCGCTGTTGCTAGTTGTGACGTGGCGTATAGCCTAGCAACGCTGTTACCGCTGTTACTACCGTCGTTTCTCGCAACAACTGTTTACCCGCGCTGCCTAGCAACCCGCGGTACCCTTGGTGACGTCATCGCTGTTGACTCGCGTTGCATAGCTACCAGGTTGCGGGGACTCGGCTAACTTCGGCTCACTTCGGCTTCGCTCGGCACATCACGGCTGGCGGGGGGAGGGGCGTCATCCATAGCTCGACATGTCACAATATATTTTTCTTCAATTTCAACATTAAAAGACTCGAGGTCTTAACAACGAACTTGGCCTACTGTTAAGAGTTCTATCTTCTGTTATATAACACCGTATAGTCCATTTCGGAGGAACATGCCGTCTTCATGTTTAGAGTCAAAGAATAAACCAAGCACGAAACCGGCATGAAGCGGACAGCAAGCTTGCTATCTGCTTTCTGCTGGTTCCTTGGTTGGTTTATTCTTCGACAATGACGATGAAGGCGACATATTCTTCCGAAACGTCGGATTATTTTGAACGGACTACATGGCGTTATATCCCTGAATACAGAACCCTCTATAATCACCGCTGTGAGAACCTCAAATCCTACATAGGCCTACTTTCCTAGGAAAAGTCAGCGCCAAATAATCAGCCGAACATGCCAACACACTGCCAGGGCTAGACGTTCCACAATCCCACTAGTGGAAGAAGATAATAGAATAATTAAATAAAAGTTCCATTTCTTCCTTACACAGATTCCAAACACGCAATCGGAGGCACGCATACAAGTACACTTGTTCAGAGCAACCCCCCGACACCTGGGCCGGTAAAAACAAACGATGGTGCCGTTGTTTGCAAATACAATGTACTCACATCAAGAAGGTCCATTAGCGAGGCGCGAGTGGCGGGATTGGGCCTGACCATGGACTCCAACACAGACTTCAGGTTCCCTTGTTCATGCTCGGCGCCTTTCACAACCTGCTGCAGGCTTTTGCCAAGCGAGAAGATCAGCATCTGTAAATTCACAAACATAAAACTGAAACTTTATTCCACACATCTCAAGACGTCACGGATGCAGTAAATTCATACCTTCACGTCTGTCGTATTGCAAACGGGACACAGTACTTGTTTCATACGAAAGTCAGCCATCAGTTCTCTGTGGAACATAGACACAGGCAACGCGAATTGCTCGACATCGTGAATAGAATCGTTTGCTGAACAGCTTACACAATCAAACTTCCGTTCCTCAAATTTACTGAGGGTTGTAACTGAGAATGATGTTATAAAATCTTTATAACGGCCTATAATATTGTCTTATATGTCTATAAAGTGCGTCGTTTCAGTGAATACACACGCCGTCTTATAAAACGACCAATAAAATACACTGGATCGTAAAACGTCATCCGTCATAACTTGAAGAGAAACATAATACCATAGATAGCTATTTACGAGCCTCTATGCTTTGAACATGATATGAAATACGTCTACAAACCACCAAATGTTTCTCACCAGTTTCAAAGGACAGTACTCCCACACCTCCGCAAGGCTTGCCCTTCTGAACTGACCCTCTACACGTAGTAAAGATAAGCAGAGGCACGCACACAGAGAGACTACACAGAATAACACCGGTACAGTACTAGAAACAAGAAGTAGCCGCTGCAGCACTATAGACATAGGGCGAGTAACCCTGACAATTTTAAATTTTAAAATTTAAAAGATTTTAAAATTAGAACCGAAGATTTTATAAGTGCTAATTCAGAGAAATCAAAATTGACATGTGTAAATAACAAAGATATCAACGAAGTAGATTTTGGTAATGACGAAAGGAACAATCAGGAAGACCTGTGTTTTTAAATTTTAAATGTTAAACTAAGTGCAGTGTGACAGATACGTGAGTAACACCCCTGATGATGGCCGTTTGTAGCCGAAACATGTAGTGTGTAGGGGAGAGCAAAACGAAAGACCTACAATATATGGTTGCACTGAAGACGGAGTTGGTATCATGTATCGTGTTGAGTGCAACAGGATGCTTAAATATAATATTGTTTATGTTTGTTTTTGTTTTCACATGTTAGGTGTTCATTGAAGGGTTCGTAATAATTACGTTAATGGGTGGAGTAGGCGCTATCCACAGATGTTTAACTGGTGACAATTAGGTGGGATATTCTAAATTTTGATGGTGGCTGTCAGGTGCCACAATAAAACTGGTTGGCAGCACTGGCGATATAATAAGAATCTGGATGTCGCAAAGGTGCGCCACAACAATTGGCGACAGCGTTGGGATACGATAAGGATTTGGGGCTTCCCATGGCGAATGACACTTCTGACACAACAATAGGTACACGACTACCTCTCACCATACAAAATTTCACATCCATGTCTACAATAATTACTCAGCTGCAACCATTAAATCTAAAACAAAGTAATTCTTTCCGCGCGATTTCCATTTTACTCTCCTTTACCCTACAAGCTCTTGGTACATTAACTAAGTAAAAACATAGGCCGCGCCATAGCTCAAGCGGTTAGTCGCTGGCTCCCCACCGCGGCGGCCCCGGTTCGATCCCGGGTCTCGTCAAGTGGGATTTGTGGTGGACAAAGTGGCGCTGGGGCGGGTTTTCGCCCAGTACTTCGGTTTCCTCTGCCATTCTTCATTCCACCAAATTATCCATCATCATAATCACTCGGGGCAGGCCACAATAGGCTAATCAGTGGCCGCCGTGCCGAGTGGACACAGTTGGACTCCTCCCCTCACTAAGCGAATTAAAAAAAAAAAGTAAAAACATGAACGTCGCAAAGCAGAACATGCCCTCCGGCTCCCGGATCGCACAGCAACCGACCGAGTTACGTTCGGTATGATTTTTTTTACTTTATTTTGAAAAATAAATGTATATACAAAAAGGCCTAGGTTATGGCCGTCTGGCCCTCTGTAGCACAGTCTTATAAGCATCTTATTCTATTACAGTGGTCACCCCGCGAATTTTTAATGCCTCATAACTTAAGTCTAAGAGTATACTATTAACATATTGTACATCTATTGCTTTTTATTTTTTATATAAATTTTGAAATGTTGTTTATGAAGTAAGAGACGCCAAATATCTTTTTTTCCTCTAGCCTTAAAAGCTCTGCAAGTGACCTTGGGTATTCTTTTTTTGCTGTTCTCACACAAAATGTCCATCATTGTTGCCCTTTGGTCCTCGTACCGTTTACAATCCCAGCAGTTAGGAGTATGCTCCTCCGTTTGCAGCCCCTCACCAAAGCTGCATTCGGCCGTGGACGCAAAGACAGATTTGGAATGGCCTGCTCATACGGTTTATTGACACGAAGGCACGATTCATTCACGAGCCATTCCTGAGTTTAATATGATCGATGTTTTACAACGACTGCTGCCATCTGGTAAGTGAGTTACGCACTATGTCCATACGCGGGAACAGCAGCAGTCAAACGAACCGCTGTACGATTATTCCGAGCAATAACCTACGTTATAGCTAAACGGAACGACCGTCTTGAATACAAACACTACATTCACTTTTTTACGTAATCTGCTGCTACGTAGAGTACGCAACCGTACTGTCATTCTAGCAACCATGACGCTCGTTGGTCCCATGGTGTAATGGTTAGCACTCTGGACTTTGAATCCAGCGATCCGAGTTCAAATCTCGGTGGGACCTTGGAATATTTTAAACTTTTTTTCAGGTAACAAATATAAGGAAATATTCCCAATATTACACCAAACTTTTCACGAGAATCACAAAATATTCGTTCATTATACATTAGGTTTTGGCTACATAATTTATTTCGAAATTCTGGGCTAATTAGTTATGTGGGTTCTAAAAATATTAAGTTCAGAAAACTGGAGTCCCTCATTACGGATACTTTAAGGAGCAACATCATGGGTAGAAGGGCCACGCAGGGCCATGTTATTCTTCATACTCCGTTACGCTGTTTCATTTACATAATCCTAGCGTCCCGCAACAGGATGTCCATAGATTAACCACATGCTCTTGGGATTATTTCGACTCGAAAAATTCTAATGAACACGTGTCCGACTTGCAACAGTTTGCGAAGAAAATGAGAATGAACATTCTGTTGCATTTGTAATTTTTACATTATTTACATTTAATTTTAGATTACATTATGTGCTGAGGCACTATACTACAAGCCAGAAGGTCGCGGATTCGATTCCTGATGAGGTCATGAATTTTTCAATTGACCTATCCTTCCAGACGCACTATGACCCTGGCCTGGACACAGTCTCAAACAGAAACGAGTACCATGAATCTTCCTGGGTGGCTAAAGGGCGGCCGGCGTATAAGGCCGAGAACCTCACCGCCATCTGTGAGCCGACTGTCTAGAAAATATGGGAGCCTCAACGTCTCACAACCCCATGGGCCTCCACGGCAGGGAAAGTTTTACCTTACTATTATTATTATTATTAGTAGTAGTAGTAGTAGTAGCAGTCATTAGCATCTCATACGGGAAAAGCTGTCACTGGTGTTGGAAGATGTTCCTCTGCTAAACAAAGCAACAGATGGGGTTGCAACATGGCGCACCTACTCGTTCCAGTAGGCAGGCAGGTGACTGCGTATCCGTACCAACACTTTCCAGGACTCAACTGTGCATTGACACTGAGGGCGGCATTTTTTCGAGTCATATAAATAATGTAACTGAACACCACCACCGTCACGAGTGTAGTCGCTATAGGGACTGGCTACGGGCTGGACGAATGATGGGTAGGAGTTCGAGTCCAGGTAGGGTCAACCCAGTCTCCTATACAATGGGTACCGGTAGCCCTTTCCCAAGGGGTAAAGCGGTCGGGGTATGAAGTTGACCACTCACTTCCAGATAATTTCGAGGCCCAGAAAATGCGGATCTATACATCTACTGCCCTATACGCCTTCATGGCGTAGCGCTTAATTCGTTGAGCACAGGGAAAATTTACCTTTTTACCACTATTACTAACTCTACTATTAATTTTACTACTACACGTACAACAACAACAAAAACAACAACAACAACTACTACTACTACTACTACTACTACTACTACTACTACTACTACTATTTATGTGTCGAGTCAACAGCCGCAAGGCCAATTACAGACAGAGCACAGGGTAGATATAAGTAATTACATTATGGGCAAACACAACATAAAGTCAAAGGCAAATTACAGGCAAGCACTGGAGGATGTGAGAGGTCGCATTTACCTCCCAGGAAGATTCCTGGTGCTCATTTCTGCTACAGGATGAGCCGACCTCCGGGTTGGAATGATTAGATCAATTGAAAAGTCCAATAATCTCAACGGAAATCGAACCAGCGACCTTCCGGCTTGTAGCATACTGCCTCAACTAACAATGTAACCCAAATTACTCGTAAGGAGAAACGATGTCAAAGTTATAAATGCAATAGAATTCTCATTCTCATTTTCTTCACAAACCGTCGCAGATCGAACCCATGTTCTTTAGATTTTCTTTTGACTCGAAACGATCCAAGAGCACGTAGTTAAGCTATGGACATCCTGTTGCGAGACACTCTGTATGTAAGACATCGGTCCGAAGAGCAGTAAATTTCCACTTAGAAAAAAAAGTTTAATTCATTGAGCAGTTAAGAAAGAAAAGTCCATAACCCACAACTGCAATTCGGTAACTGGACAGATTCCATAAAACACTGAAGAGTTAGTTCCCAGCCGTACTCATAACACCTACTTATCGGCTGTGTAGATTTCTTGTCGTACAGAGTTATTAATTTTCTTACTGCCATTTTTTGTGAATAAATTATTACTTCAGAACAGATTCTAACTACATTAAAACCCCATCATTTTGTTATTATTTTATTGCTAGTGGGGCGGGACTAAGTCCCTTGTACGGCGGCCACTTCTGGCCTATTGTACCAGCCCCAGATGATAGGTGAGGGTGATTGTGGAGCAATTGGTGTAATGAAGATTGGCAGGGGAAACCGAAATACTCGGAGAAAACCTGCCCCAGCGCCACTTTGTCCACCACAAATCCCACTTGACCAGACCCGGGTTCGAACCCGGGACGCCGAGGTGGGAAGCTAGCGACTAACTGCTTGAGCTATGGCGCGGCCCTATCATTTTGTTAACTTAAGCATCCAGGCTCAAAACATCATACAATTCAGCCTTTCTAATCTCTTTACACTCTAAACAATTTCCCCGTCCCGCAGGGCCTAATGATTCATCAAGAACTCCTTATATATAGTATATAAATGCACTTTCTTTGCTTTCAAAGTTAATCAACTATTCAGAAACGCAGTACGGTATTCAAGCTGTGAAAATATGAACGTACTGGTAATACACATTCAGCAATCAAGAGACATTCACTAACAGAAAGCAGAGTCTAGAATGGGCGCAAAATTAATTTCACTATGCAGCCGGAGACAAGGAGTTCAGAAGTAGTTTTGGGCAGAGCACATGTCGTTCCTGAAAGTCGAGTTTGCGGAGTGCACTAGATGAAAATGAAACCACGCGATCCACGACGGTGCTGAAGTCGTATTCATGAGGGTGACCCGCAAAGCGGGGGGCACGGGACCGCAGAGAGTCTCAGTAACATGGCAACCTTGTGAGCTCACATCTTTAGAGAAAATATACAAAAGCAATTTCCAGCTTCCTTTTTATTATTTCTGTTATCAATATTCATGAACCTGTCAAACAACGGATGCTTTTCGAGGAAGGCACTGCTCTATATAATGTAGCACTAGCACAAATATAATTATGCTGGCATCTATAGATCTATAGAACTATAGATTCAATGAGGAGATACATAATTTGCACTCTTCACCCGATATTATTAGGGTGATCAAATCATGACGAATGGGTTGTGCTAGGCATATATCACATATGGAAGAAATCAGAGCTGCATACAAAAAGTTGGCCCGGATACCTGTAAGGAAGAGATCATTGCAAGACCTAATGTATGGATCGGAGAACAATATCAAAATTGACTGAAAAGAAACAAGCAAAAAGGTGTGAAACGGATTCATCTGGTTCGACATGGGCATCAATGGCGGCCTCTTATGAACATCATCATCATCGGCAAAAAGAGCCTTTTCGAGCCACAGACTTCCTTAGAAAATTCTCCTAGATTGCATTTGGGTTTCGCTTTTTTGGATTTCGTGATTTTTACATGGCAAGATTGTCAGAGTTTCAACCAACCCCCAACCTGAAGGACCTGTATTTACGAGTACGTCCCCCCAGCGACGGGGTGGCACAGTTACACCTCGTCACTTTCTAACGCTCGCACAGTTAGTATTGTGGAGGTATGGTAACCCGCCTCTGCAAGGGAAGAAACGAACATCCTGGCTCTAGAAAAGGCAGGGAATTTCTAGTTAAGATGAGGGACTATTAGCATCTCAAGAACGACTATATCCTTGAAGCCATTTGGGCGAGACACATTTATTTTTTAGTTAATCGCCTAAAATCAATGCGAAGTCATACCACAGACAAGACATTAGAATTTAAAACTGCGCACGACACATGAGGCGCCTGATTGTCAGATATATCCGGTGTGGCAGCAAGGCTCCACTTCGCCAGTACAGTCGTCCCCGTGCTTAAAAGCAAGCACCGCGCCATGGAGACCTCTGGAGGAGTGGAGGTACATTCTGCCATTCTTGACCTCGGCACTAGATGGATGCGAGCAGTCACCTTCATGCCCGTCACTTTGTACCAGGAATTTTCCTTGGGGTAAGGGCGGCCGGCGCGTACGGCTAACAACTTTGCGGCCATCTGTGAGCTAATTGTCTAGATAATGTGGGAACCTCGACGTCTCACAACCCTATGAGTCTCCACGGCCTGTTACAGGGATAGCTTTACTTTTTTACTTTTACTTCTTATCCTGAATGAGCAAACTGCGGCATGATCAGTAAAATCGATTCTGTCATATCTCCAATGTCTCCTGCTATTTCTTTGTTACATTACTGTCATCCTGAAATGTTTCATATTCGTTTTCGATACGTTGCATCGCCGCCATACAGGCTGCATACTGATAGCGTCGTTAAATAAGCAACTTCAAAAACACGGATATAACGTCGTGTAGTTCGGTGAGAGCCAACTGACGTTTCGTAGAAACGTATCGCCTTCATCTTCAGAGTCGAAGAATAAGCCAAGCAAACAACCAGCATGAAGATGATTGCAAGAAGGGAGTTACCTTAACGGACTACACGGCGTCATACCCCAGAAGATATATCAGAATGATCAAGTCAAGGAGGATGAGGTGGGCAGGGCATGTAGCACGAATGGGGAGACGACGAATGCATATAGTATATTGGTGGGAAAGCCAGAAGGAAAGAGACCACTGGGAAGACCAAGGCGTAGATGAGTGTGAATATTAAAATTGATCTTAGAGACATAGGATGGGATGGTATTGATTGGATTGATGTGGCTCAGGATAGGAACCAGTGGAGGGCTCTGTGAACACGGTAATGAACCTTCGGGTTCCATCAAATGCTAAGAAATTCTTCAGTAGCTGCAGAATTGGCGGCTTCTCCAGAAGGGCTCAGCTCCATGAGTGAGTAGATAAGAATACTCTGGTCTACGACGAAGTGTGTTCTGATGTTTCGCGGGGTAATGAACTGTACTCTACTGTACAGCCACGCGGAAATGGTCAAGAAACAACTTAGAACATAATTAAAATTCTTGCAGCTCACGTTCCTAGACCTCAACACTGTCTTGAAATAACAAGTGGGACAGACCACGGGAACTTGCATTTACTTTTTGGGTTGACGTTCAGGAAGTCATTCTCAGCGACTATCAGAAAGTCAGTCTGAAATACAAGCGCGGTATCCTTACAGTCAGAGGAATGCATTCTTGAAAGGTAACTACCCGACATCAGTGCATTTACTGACCTGTTCTACTGTCGTGCGTCAAGATTCTTCCAGAGTCCAACCACAATTTACGGATGTCATTTTGATATAATTTCTCCCCGTCATACCCCAGCCTTCTCTCTTCATTGGTTATTTATTACCAAGCATGCACGAAACTTTGAAGAGAGCAGTAGCATTAGCAGATTGCCTGCATATTGGCAAAACCAGCCACCACAGCCTAGTCTTAATGGTATTACCAGTACCAAGCTTTCTTTTTGCAGCCGTTACGCGGCGGTATGCATAACGGAAAACTTGTCACGAGGCGTACATCTGCCAGCGCATTTCATATTTCCGCTCTGACGCTAAAATCAGGCGTGGGAGTATCGACAACAAGTTTTCAGGGGAAAGAGAGGCAGACGAATCGTTGGATTATATTGTCAAGTGTATTAGTGATTATAGACGGGATTTTGGATTGGATGATTGGATTTATTGACACCTTATACACTCAACTCCTAACTACAAGTGATACAGCGCTATCGCTAATCAACACACTTTACATGTAAGTTTTGAGGTTTTCACGGCGATGACTATGAAGAAAGTCGTCTTCTGGGTTTTGGCGCCATGTATTCTTCGTTTTGGCTGACGTTCCTCCGAAACATCAGCAAAAACGAAGAATACACGGCGCCAAAACCCAGAAGACGACTTTCTTCTTAATACAATTTACAGTTCACCGTTACACACACTATGGTTTTCAAGACTTTACTAGTCGTATCCTGGCAACAGATTTATAAGTCTCACTAAAGACTTTAAATCGCAAGCTAACCTTGAACTTGCGCGTTGCCATCTCTACTTAATCATCTTCGCCTGCCGCATCAAGAGACTCCCTCAATTCTATCTCATCTGGCACTGGATCCTCGTTATATAGACCCGGGGAGGATCCAACAGAAAACACCGTTTCGATCGTTCGTAGCTCAACAATACCTCGATTACTGCTTGCTACTTCGTTGCCGCGGGAACCTGTTTATGGTGCTGCTGTATAGCAATGAACGTCTACTCTGGCTCTGATATTGTGGCTGTCAGGCGTCATGTCGCAATATCTCTGATTCAGAAAAATGAACGTGGAACATATTTCCATGGCAATAAAATTTCCATAGCTCATGGTGAACTTTCGGTTACTGAAGCTTATGAAATGCCATCCGATATGCTTTGCAAGGGTGAGTGAAAACTGAAATTAAGTAATTTCGGGTTACCATAGCAACGAACTGAGCGTATGTAATGTACGTCACGAATGGGAAAGCAGTCTCTTATTACACTTTACCTGGATATTCCAGGTATTGGCAACGTAGAGGCTGGCGGTAGCGTAGTTCGTAGTTATAAGCCGGAAGACGGTCCTTCCATCCATTTTAATTGTCGTATCGTCATTGAATATTTCTCCTGCTTATCTTTACATACATCAGTCATTGGTTAAAAACCTTTAGAGAATTTAACTTCACTAACATTTTGTTTTGTGTTATTTTGTATAAAATTCTCCGTTTTTTTTAATTCGTTTAGTTGGGGGGTGGAGTCCAACTGGGTCCACTCGGCACGGCGGCCATTGATTGGTCTATTGTAGCCTGCCCCGGGGGTGATTATGATGATGGAGAATTTGGTGGAATGAAGATTGGCAGGGGGAACCGAAGTACTCGGAGAAAACCCGCCTCAGCGCCACTTTGTCCACCACGAACCCCACTTGACCAGACCCGGGATCGAACCCGGGCCGCCGCGTGGGAAGCCAGCGACTAACCGCTTGAGCTATGGCACGGCCTTTTCTCCGTTAATGCTAACGGCTATTCATAAATTTGCGCCTCTTGCTCCTACAGATTTTATCAGCTTCCCGTCTCAAGCAAGTATATACTTTTCTTTACATATACTAACTGCTCTTGATAGGCCTAGTTTTTCCTTTGTATTGCGCGCCGGCAGTCTTCGCAGAACCACTGCCTACTTTGGTTCCTAGCCTGACGTCCAAGCACTGTTTCAGCCGACTCGTAATATACGTACGTCTATCTGTGTTCACCGAATTACAATTTTTTTCAGTGGCATCTTCCATGTTTATGCTCCAGACGTAAACTTCCCTTTGGCCGCGCCACAGCTCAAGCGGTTCGTCGCTGGCTTCCCACGGCGGCGGCCCGGGTTCGATCCCGGTTCTGGTCAAGTGGGATTTGTGGTGGACAAAGTGGCGCTGGGGCAGGTTTTCTCCGAGTACTTCGGTTTTCCTTGCCAATCTTCATTCCACCAGTTGCTCCACAATCACCCTCACCTATCATCTGGGGCTGGTACAATAGGCCAGAAGTGGCCGCAGTACCCATGCGACATCTAAAGGTTATCTTAACCCAATAATGATACCAATGTGTAACCTCACACTGGGGGTGTTTGAGGTAAATCGTCTTGTAATATATGATCACTTTTATTAAATATTATGCCATTTTGAGACGCCCATGTTCTTTTGTGTATTCGCTTATGTGGGAAACAGGTCCAACTGGTAATCCAGCTTTATTCATTGCCAACTCTATCAGTGTCACTGGATACCTCATTTGACTACGAGTATGTGCCACTATGGTCCTTCTGTGGGTTACTTCTTTGTCTGCTTTGGCGTTTCGGTCTCCGAGTATAATTTTTATATCATTTATAGCCGTTGAATCATAGCTCTTTCCAGGGATTTGCAGAATTCCATAGGAATATTCGTCGCCGTGAAATCTCAAACCCTACAAACTTTATTTCGACGCACAAAGACCCACTAAAATTGATAATAAATTCAAGCCGAAATTTATAAGATTTTAAAAGAGGCTGACAGCAACAGAAATGGAAACGCGCCATAAAATACAGCACAACAGAGTGACCCTTCCGTTAAGGGCCACTAGAGCTTTGTATACTTCGATAACTGGAATGGCGGGTTCGAAATCCGCTAAAGGCTCGACCGGATGTCCGTGTTTTACTACATCCTGTTGTCCTGTGCGGGTGGATACCTTGCGATGGACCAGTGCTACCAAACGTGTAAGACGTCATCGAGACTCAAATTATGACTCGAAAAAGGGCAGAGGTCCTAAACCAAAAAAGCTGAAAAAGACGGTATGTCTCATCTAAACGTCTATAACGCGTACCTGAAATGAGTCTGAAAGTTGTGTATTTGTACTGAAACACAAAGGACATAGATAACTGATTATTATACGTAACATCTGTAACTGTTATTAGTTCAGCTTACAGCAGACTGTGCAGATGAAGAACACGGATACTGAGAAACGTAGAAGAAGAAGAAGTCATAGCAATCAGTCATATGTCACCTCCCATCCGTACTCTTTGTACGGGAAATGGTATCAAGAAGAGGAATTACAACTCCTGATGAAGAAAATAGAGAAAATGCGAAGGTCATATAAAGCCAAGAACACAATATTCAGTGCATGGACAATCTATTCTTGCCTGCTACGTCCCCCCTTAGGAGCAGATAAGGCTGACCAGAGTCGCCTGAGAACATTAAACAGGAAGTTCCCACTACAACTTAGCAACTCCAGATTACCTTGAAATACTTCAGTTCATTGTGTCTAGTGATGCTATGAAGGATTAAGTATTTTAATGTGCGAATAACTGTGCAATTTAAATGTCCACGTAGGTCTATGTATTTAATTTCCGATATAACAATTCGATCTACTTTAAATTTTCCATATGATATGAACATTTCGCACCATCACCATCCTTATATTTGTAACACATAATGTACTGTAATATTATATTGTGACTTATAGATCAATTGCTAGGCAACGGCTCGATAAACACGTTCCTGCGGAGACAGACTCTTGATAAAGAGCCCTTTGCTAGGTAAAGCCTGCAGCAATACGCGATAACAGTGGTCGTCCATTGCTAGTCAATGGACGTGTTTTCTATGAATTCCGTCCCGAAGCTACATAAGAGTGACCCTGGCAGTAAAATATGGTCGCGAGTACTAATGGACTTGGAGCCGAGAAAGACTGCGCTGGCAAGGGCCAGCAGCATATACAAAAAACAGACCCGTCCTCTCGTCAGAGAGGGCGCCACACAAAAACAAGACCGTAACTGTCAAACAGTAATAAATATCCGATCATTAGCTCGAGACGGGGCTCGACACGAAGATATACTGACTGACTGACCGTCAGTTGCAATGTGACTTTGACTTTGAGTCAAGTGGCTAGACTGCTGTTGTAGCGGGAGCTACTGATGATAGGGCATGATCTGACGTACTGAGCCTGGATTGACAGAAGCCCTGTAAATGTTGTGTGTGTGTATATATATATATAATATGTAAAATGTATATGTAAAATGAATTTCATGAAAGGGATGAGACTTTAAACTTGCCTCCCTGTGGCTAAATGCAATACTGCGGATCACTGGGAGAGAAATGTGTTATTACCCAGACATCTGAAATACAGAAGGAGGAATCTTGATCCCATAATCGAAGCGATTTATCTGTTTCTAAATACTCCAGCCTTAAGCGACAAAACAGAAAATTCCGAAGCCCTCCAATACTTTCCTCCGAACAAAAACTTAAGCTTAACTACACAAGCTAATGGCCATACGGATATTACGCATTCATACTTCATGTAGCGACCATTTTAGTGTCTCTCCTTATATCGTACGAAACACATTACTGCGTGTGCAGTATTATCGTGACCTTACGTTTTCCTTCTATTAATAACAGTTGAAAGAAAATCGCAATTCCACACAATACAAATGGAACAATAAACGTAACAACGTAGATGCAGACATACATACATTGCNCTCTTTTATTCTCTGTGTCTGATATCGACTGTTGTCGCGTATTGTTGGAGGCTTTATCTAGTAAAGGGCTATTTATCAAGAGCCTGTCTCCGCAGGAACGTGTTTATCGAGCCGTTGCATAGCAATTGATCTATAAGTCACAATATAATATATAGCGTAGTTGATTGAGGGCTATGTTACAAGCCGGAAGATCGCGCGTTCAAGTCCCGATGAGGTCATTGGATTCTTTTTTCAACTGGCCTAATCCTTCCAGCCGCACTATGGCCCTGGGGTCGACTCAGCCTCTAACAGAAATGAGTACCAGGAATTAATTAAATAATTTTCCTTGGGAGTAAAGCGCGGCCGGCGCGTAGGGCTGACCTTACCGCCATCTTTGAGCCGATTGTCTAGATAATGTGGGAGCCTGAACGTCTCACAACCCTTTGGGCCTTCACGGCCTGTTACAGGGATAGTTTTACTTACTTACTTACAAATATAAGGATGGTGATGGTGCGAAATGTTCATGCCATATAGAAAATTTAAAGTAGATCGAATTGTTATATCGGAAATTACCTATACAGGCCTACATGGAAATTTAAATTGCACAGTTATTCGCAAATTAAAAAACTTAATCCTTCATAGCAACACTAGACACAATAAACTGAATTATTTCAAGTTAATCTGGAGTTGTTAAGTTCTAGTGGGAACTTCCTGTTTAATGTTCTCAGACGACTCTGGCCAGCCTTATATTGCGGATTATGACTTTGGACTTCAAATATGGTTAGTAAAACCTCGGAACAGGACAGTTCTTGAGAAGATGACAGTCGCTCTCCTGGCCAAGAATTTCTCTGCATATTACGGTATCCAAGTGTCCTTTACTGAATTCACTAGAAAACCTTCCACTGGACCTATCCTGAGCCAGATGAATCCGGTCCTCCAATGCATGCATAGGTCTTGTCTTCCAGTGATCTCATCCCTTCAAGGCCTTCCATTAATGTGCTTGCATTTATCATCACTCCCATGCTAAATGCCCAGTCCACCTTACTAGCCTAACTTTCATCGCCCCAGTAACAGGCTCATATGGAGCAGAATGCTGATTACAGCCCTCCTAATTATGCAGTTTCTCTCTATACTCTCCTGTTCTCAAAGGCTCTCGCTCTTCCTTTGAGGAAAGAAGCGAAGTTTATAGTCGTATACACCAGGTTATGCCGATCACAGTGGCCGCGCAGTCTAAGGCATGAACCGTCTTCGCCTGCTCGAACGGTGGGATCGTTAGTTCGAATCCCACTCGAGGCATGGATGTCTCTGTACGCTTATTCAGTGTTTCTGTTTGTCCTGTGTGTAGGCAGCGGCCTTGCGACGGGCTGATCACCCGTCCAAGGAGTCCTACCGAGTGTGTACACGATTAAGAAACTGAAAAAGCGGCCACAGTACAAACAAAATGCCTGCAGAGCCATAGATATATAGATAGCTAGACAGATACATAGATAGACAGAGCACGTTAACTTATTACAACTGTGTAACAAGCCGTTCGCATTTAAGCACATACCAATCCAGATATTAATTTTAGAGATATGTATCATACCAGCGGACTGGATTTACTTAAACCGAATCAGATCTATGCAAGTTATCGTCAGCTCACACAGAACTGGTTTACTCGCTGCCGCTCGCCTGATGACACACAATATAGAGTCAAAACCCAAAATATTTATGGATTATGGTAAAATAAAAAAAAAGTCAATGAAACGCTGCACATTGACGCTAACGCTACGCTAAGCTCAGACGTATTTTATTTTTATAGTTCCAATTTAATTCCATTGACAAGTACCTCTAGCAGATGCAGTGTACCAGCTAACAGAGCTGCACATTTTACCTAATGATGGTCCCATAATGACCGAAATATGTTGTACATAGTGATAGATAAATAAAGAAAAAAAAAACACAATTCAAATGTAATTAAAACTGTCATGTGAGGGAAGGACGGGTACACAATTCAATATTTTGGCGTAACGATGTTATTGTTATACAATGGACTGATACGAATAATGACTCCCCCCCGTCAACAGATTCAACGCTACGAGCACCAATACCTAAAATTTTATACGAGGTAAATATTTCCACGTGTGTTCGAATAATTGAGTTGAAAATCGTCGCTTCCGCTATTAGTCTCACTCTCGCGTTGTAATTGTATGAGCTGCAGTGTCTGCACGGTGCTGAATCAAGGGACAATACTGTCAATGATTAATATATTTCCCTGGAAACACCGGTAAATTCAGTCAGCCCTTTTTATCAACGATGACTTTAGATATAATCTGACATCGTTTCATAAATCACTATGCATGCGTGTTAAAATCCGTCCTTGGCTGTATAAATTCCAACACAAGAGGAACAAATTGCTTTGAGAGGCTGGAGAAAGAGGTTTGTAATTGCCAGTGTCGTCAAACTAAGGAGGATAAGTAGTTAGTTATTTAGAGAGGGTGGGTTTCCCCATGCACCGCGACCAGTTTGATGTACTGTGCTTCCCTCTAAGATATTCTATCTATTTCTATATCCTACCGGTACTGGTGCTTACCATCAGTCCCGCCCAGCCAGCGAGACCGGCTCTACTAGCTGAGAGGTATCTATAATGCTTTCCCCATCTACCAGAGGTATTAGAGACTGCTGTTGGGCGGGAAACGTCCGTAATTTGGCTCAGTGACCTCCTTTGGAGATATGAGGTTCTTTTACGTGCTGTAAAGCTACGACACGGGACCCACGGCTCAAAGTCCCTCCCGGAGGACTTGTTCCCTGAATTTTTCCGCCCTTAAAAAATCGATGACCTCCGCCGGGTATTTGAACCCGCGTACTAGGAGTCATGAGGTGGGAACGTTACCTCTAGACTACGGAGACCGCTTTATACGAGGGTAAGTAAGCGGGGTATGCAGCACGCATGAGATATAAGAAATGCATATTTCTTTTTTAGTAGAAAATCTAGAAGAAGAGAAATTGATTAGAGAATTACTTTAAAATAGATGTTCACGAAATATGCGTTTTTTACATACGTATTATTTGTCTGGCGCATTAGGAACCCAGATTATACTGTCGAATGCTACTAAGATCTGTGAATACAAAACTGGAAACTATGCGGAAGGTAGTGGTAATGGTCTGGAGTGAATGAGGAAAGCCACGAAGCACGTCAGAGACAGAGCGTCTGGTTTCCGAATCTAGATCTTAACCAAAGACCTCCAGAATACGAGCTGTTCAGTTCCTTAATGTATTAATGTACTAATTCTAAGGAAATACTGAATATATTAACTCTGTACATTAATACCAATTGTTATATTGTAATATATGAATTCATATAAAACTCAATTCAGTGGTTTGAGAACACTTGTTAGTGTATACTGCCTGATGATGGTTTTATAACCCGAAACATGTAGCACACTGCCATACCATAAGACCAATAAACTCAGTATACACGCACACAGTGAGTGTGAATGAGATTATGATAGTTGTTGCGTTGAGACGGAAGAACAAGAATTAATTTATAAGTCCCTCAATGTGTTTACAATGTTCAGAGAGGCCTACACGAAGGATCTACATTTCTGTTTTCAAATCACTGGAATGAAGTGGAAATGTTGATCATATAAAGTGAAATTCCAGCTCTCCCAATGAATTCGAGGATGATATTCTTAATTCCGTGAGGAAGAACGTTAGTCATCAATAGAGTTTGCTTGTTACAGGGCCGTTGGAACAGGCAGCACAAGTAGATGAGAACATCAACGTTAAGGGTCCCTTTAAAATTTAATAAAGTGAGTGTTTACGATGGCCGGTCACGGTAGCCGAGCGGTCTAAGGCATGTACTCTCTTCGCTCGCTTGGAAACCGGGATCGTGGGTTCGAATCTCACTCAGAGTATGGATGTTTAGTTTGTGTGTGTGCGTTTTTCTGTGTTTGTGTACAGGTAGAGGCCTTGCGACGAGCTGATCACCCGCCCAAGGAGTCCTACCGAATGTGTAAGATATAGAAAAACCGAACGGAGAAGTTCATGGAGGTAGGCCTAGGCCCACTGGGGCTGTAGTGCCAAGGGAAAAATTTTTTTACGATTATTTCCGTGACCATATTGCTATTCCGTCTGGAACACGCAAAGGCTGTTTACCGTTTAACCTTTTATGAGACGACGTTTATCCACATTCTGTTTTAAAAGTCATATATTACCTTCAAGAAAACAGACAATATATTACAAAAACCAATGGTATTTAAGGAAGCCATAGATGTCAGATCTTAAAACCTCATGGCAAAATAAACTGGCCGACGATACTATATGCGGTTCACAGTTACCAGTGTATATTAGTATGAAATCAGAGAAGTTCAGAATATTCTTGCCTCAATTTATATATGTTCACCCGATTAACAGAACCACTGTAGTTCGAGAACTGAAAGCTTCATCACCGTCACAAGTTAAAGCAACTTTGATATGTTCTTACTCAGATAACTCTCGTTCTCTTTTCAGTCTGCTCTCTAAATTATAATCTAACATGAAGAAAGCCGTCATCTGGAATGTGGCGCCGTGTAGATATTGTGTTATCCGACGTTTCGGAGGAATTTATTTGGTCCATCTTCAGGGTAGAAGATAAAAGAAAATCCACGAGAGAAACCAGGTGCTGTCAGCACCTACTCACGCTGATTCCTCGTTCGCGGATTTTCATTTTTATTCTACCCTGAAGATGGAGGCAATACGTTCCTCCGAAACGTCGGTTAACACAATATCTACAAGGCGCCACATCCCCGAAGATGGCTTTCTACATAGTCACCGCCGTGCAAACATCAAATCTTATATAATCTAACATATCCTCCAGATTATCTTTTAAATACTATATCTAAAGCAAAATATATAATTTCGAAGCAGTAAAATCTCGATAGATTGAACTCACAGTACTGACGTTTGTAACAGACTCAGTAACACGCCTATAGAGTTGTTGCGGCAGATACAAGCAGCACCCAAAAGATGGACAACTAAACAATTTGGGTCAGACTTAATGTAAAATTAGGCCACGCCATAGCTCAAGCGGTTAGTCGCTGGCTTCCCACCGCGGCGGCCCAGGTTCGATCCCGGGTCTGGTCAAGTGGGATTTGTGGGGGACAAAGTGGCGCTGGGGCAGGTTCTCTCCGAGTACTTCGGTTTCGCCTGCCAATCTTCATTCCACCAATTGCTCCACAATCATCCTCACTTATCATTTGGGGCTGGTACAATGGGCCGGAAGTGACCGCAGTACAAGGGACTTGGTCCCTCCCCACTAGCAATAATGTAAAATTATTCTGAAAAGCCTATGATACTGGCTGTTGACGAAAAGGGATAGAATGCTTTACAAAAAAATTATAGTCGCTCAGTTGGACAAGCCGTTCCGATGCATTTTATTGAACCTGAAGGTGCAGCACCGTTTTCATAAGAACCAGTTACTGGAATTCAGTTCACACTCCTAAACCTCTTCTTTCGAAGGGGGGGGGGGAGTAATATTTTGCACTAATTTACGCCTTGATCTCTTCGTTTAAGTTCTTGGGATTAAGATTTTTTACGCATTTCTGATCTTCCCCTTTGAAGCTACATATCCCACGCCATCTTACTATCTGTGGCTTGATCTTCAACCCCACAAATTTCAAAGAAGACATCACTCGGTGATTCGAAAATATGCTCGTGGAAAGTTGTGGTTCTATGTCATGCTGGTATAGCGTTCGGCGGATTTTATTATATCCCTCAAATTAAAATTATTTTCTGCCTACTAACTATATATGGCCCCAACGCGGCGGCGTGGGTTCGATCCCGGGTCTGGTCAAGTGGGATTTGTGGTGGACAAAGAGGCGCTGGGGCGGGTTTTCTCCGAGTACTTCAGTTTCCCCTGCCAATCTTCATTCCACCAAATTCTCCATCATCATAATCACCCGGGGCAGGCTACAATAGGCCAATCAGTGGCCGCCGTGCCGAGTGGACCCAGTTGAACTCCTTCCACTAAGCGAAATATATATAGCTCTACAGTCCTTTCTTGGACCTTGGCCGCTTTTTCACTTTCTTAATCCTATACAAAGTCAGTAGGACTCCTCGGACGGGGGATCAGCCTGTCGTAAGGCCGCTACATACAAAGAGGACAACGTAAACACAGAATAAAAGCAAACATATATTCATGTCTCGAGTGGGATTCGAACCCATAATACAAAAATTCGAGCAGGCGAAGACGGCGGGTATAACAAACTCAGAAAATTCAAGCTCAGCGCAGGGTTTCCAGAACACAGAGGAACGTACCTTCTCCAAGCTTGCTTCGCAAGTGGCCTGAAGTCCAGGTCTGTATTCAGGGGCCAAGAACTCATCACACAGATCCCCAGATTCCGTGTCCGAGATCGCCAGCGTGACCCGACCCCTCGGCGTGACCTGCAGATTGCTCGGGGTTATCCTCGGCACCATCTTTTGCAGCAACACGCAACCTGTCACACACAGACAACCACAAAATTAAAGGGCGCTCAGGAGTGTCCCTACTGCAGCTCCTTAACCGGTTTCTTAAAGCCTCAAAGAAAACATGCAATATAAGAGATCACAATGCTGAGTGTCTTCCTTCAAACATCTGAAGAATAAAAAGGGACAGATTTTCATGAAATTTCATATGAGCGTTATGAAATTGAGGCCACTCCAAACCTGAACACAGAACGTTGCGGTCAGTGGATAGAAAATGTGGGCCCAGAGAAGGTATCCTAGCTGAAGTATGTCGTGGTTGCCCTCAGCAACTTAAAAAAAAATGTAGGGTTAGTACAATATATCAAATTCACCTTCATTGCGTGAATTATGAAAAATATCCGGAAAGTAAAGATACAAAGTCCAGAATATATTTGAAAGAAAATTTTAGAGGGATTCACTTGCAGCGCTTTTACAACACAACTTTATTTACTTTTCAACACAGTCATCACGGATCGCAATTCGCTTAGTGAGCCTTGGAACGCGTTTCTTTCAGCGTCGTAGGTCTCCCATCTGCTCTCTTAATCATGAAGAACATTTCTTGACACGTCTGGACATTGTTGATGAAGTTCATCGATGAAGAAAGCAGTCTTCTTGGATTTGGCACCGTGTATATGTGGTGTTAACCTACGTTTCGGAAAAACGTATCGCCTCCATCTTCAGGGTAGAAGGAAAAATATAAGAAATCCGCAAGCGAAGAGACCGTAAGAACCGGTAAAAGCAGTCTCACGGTCTCTTCGCTTGCGGATTTATATTTTTCCTTCTACCCTGAAGATGGAGGCGATACGTTCCTCCGAAACGTAGGTTAACACCACATATACACGGTGCCAAATCCCAGAAGACTGCTTTCTTCATAGTCACCGCCGTGAAAGCCTCAAATCTTACAAGTTCATCGATGATTAAACGTCTGTTAGCACGAATATTTTCATCAGTTACAATGGATGACCTTCCACTCCTTATTTCATCAAGAACATAATTTCTTCCTGCTTCAAATTCACGACACCATTTCGCCATGTTTTGCCTGTTCATCCCATCTTCAATGCAAACAGAAACAAGTTGACGATGAATTTCAGCAGCAGTTTCTCCTTTCGCGTGGAGAAATCGAATAATTGCACGAACCTCAAATTTGGCGGGATTTTGAATTGACACCGCCATTTTTAACACACACTGCGAGCACAACGTTGCCGTGACTCTGGCGGGTGAACTCAGCCCTGTCATATGGTTCCTATCTCACGTGACAGTGCTGCCATTTCTGGGGGGGGGACTTTGCTTTGTTACTGTATTTGTATCTTTACTTCCCGGATATCCCTCGTACAATCGGCAAACAGATTGAAAAGGCATAACACGTGCCGGAACATACAGCTCCCACGTGCGTTTTTTTTATCCTTGCATTATGAATGTTCCTAGCTGTTACAAATATGTAGATTTTAAGAACATATTAGTAGTATCATAATTTGATTACTTTCATTTTCTAAGTAAGTCTAAACTTTTCGCGCATAATATTGTAGCGTGTTTGTGTGTCACGCTACAAATAAGTTCACGCCGTTGTCCCAATATAGCGAATTTATTCCTTTCGCTCACTTACACACACTTTACAGGCATTTTCACTTGCAGTGTCACAATCACTGCTTACAATATTCCGGCGATACTGGACCCAGACGGATATTCCGAAGCTTCTTCTCCGATGGCTGTTCCGCGACTTTCTTCTTCGAAGACTATTCCGAGACTCAAGGCTTCTCATCGAAGCTGGGCTATTTATACCCTCGCCGCTACTAGGCAAAGAAACCTTCTGTTATAACCATGGAGACGTTGCTTTGTTTGTCGTTACCGTGGAGATTCGATGTTCTCGATACAACAGCTCACTGTTGGAATTACAGTATCGCTATTGTTACTTCTTATGCAACGGTCTGTTCTGGCGTTTCCATAGAAGTTACTCCTCTGGTTTGCCGACACGTTACAATATTATTAAAGATTCACACAATTTCCCTGTTTTCACTGAATGACTTAGAAGCAATACAATGGAACAATTCGAACTGACTTACAAGGGGACGGGGATGGGGAAGGAACTTTAAAAAAATACAAATGTAACCTAATTATTTTACTTCCCTGCATTAAAAGTGAATTCTTGTGAAACATGATATTACATGTTAATGGACTAACCTTTCTATGTGGTGAAATATGTAACCCAGTTTCCGGTTGTTCCGTGCCCGGTGTGTAGTTGAATGTCCGCTATAGTCGCGTGTAAAAGCACCTATAAATCTTTCGAATAAATCATTTTACTAAAAACTTCGATTTTTTAAAATTATAAATCCAATAATCCGAACGATTCAATAGTTCTAACACATCAGTGCTTTAATTAGTTAGGATTACTGCAAAATTCGTAAGCCTGCCAGATTTCACATGCCTGACTCCAATAATCCATTAGTTATCGCTCTCAAACCGAAAAATACACGCAGATTTCATGCAGCCGCCATTTTATTACCATACATTTTACAGATACCCCCTTAACAAAAGTTGCATATTATTCAGACGCTGTTCCCATGCATAATTTCAGGGTACTATAGTTCCCACAGTATAAATTCGTGATTCCGTCATGTTGTACGTAACTGAGGTGAACGAGTTTTGGATACCATAATGTCCATACCAAATTTAAAGAAAATCCGTCGGGCGGTTCACGAGCTGAAAGATACAGACAGGCACGCCCACAAATGTGAAAGTTAATCTCGCGCACAAAGAGTAAACAACGCATAATATCAACATAACGAAAGCAATGAACTCTCCTTGGTTTATCAGGCAAGGGCACAGCACAATTCAGAACCTCAGAAATAAAATATATTCCATATAAGTAGAGTCCATGACGACGGCTGCAGAGTCTCCAAAGTGTCAAAAATTAATTCTCTGTTCACAGAAATTCCCTGATGTTGGAGGCACAGTCGGTCCCCGTGACTGTTTAAGGTTCTATACAAGTGACTTGATGAAAGTCTCTAGGTACAATAGAGATTAGGCACGAAGAGATGTGGTCATCTCTGTCCAGGGCCCAATTGTCTCAGTTCTA
Source organism: Cryptotermes secundus (assembly GCF_002891405.2). Lineage (NCBI taxonomy): Eukaryota > Metazoa > Arthropoda > Insecta > Blattodea > Kalotermitidae > Cryptotermes > Cryptotermes secundus. The sequence goes on along the minus strand of NW_019741974.1, from coordinate 2,517,238 downwards.
AATATGAATTCACCCACGCGACCTATATTCATTCAGGCAAGCGTAAAATATGGCCTTGCGACGAGCTGATCACACCCCCCAAGGAGTCCTACCGAGCGTGTAAGAACTAGAAAAACGGAGAAGTTCATGGAGGTAGGCCTAGGCCCACCGGGGCTGTAGTGCCAAGGGGGAAAAAAACGTAAAATATAAAATGACATAATTTACAACGAACTGCTGGAACAACCCCTGTTTAACTGTTTACTCCCGACACTTTCAGTTTCTTATGGGGCAAACATTCAGCGGAATTACGAGAAACTTAGAGGGCGATTCTGAATTATTCTCGAAGTTTAAAAAGTAAAGTAAAAAAAAAAAAGTAAAGCTATCCATGTAACAGGCCATAAGACCCATAGGGTTGTGAGACGTTGAGGGTCTCACATTATCTAGACAATCGGCTCATAGATGACGGTAAGTTTGTCAGCCTTACGCGCCGGCCGCGCTTTACTCCCGAGGAAAATTATTTAATTAATTCCTGGTACTCATTTCTGTTAGAGGCTGAGTCGACACCAGGGCCATAGTGTGGCTGGAAGGATTAGGTAAACAGAAAAAATCCAATGACCTCATCGGGACTTGAACCCGCGACCTTCCGGCTTGTAGCATAGTGCCTCAACCAACTACGCTACCGCGTGCCCCATTCTCGGAGTTTACGTGGCCTATAAACGGAAACCCCGATAATAATTTAGAATCATACTTAAAATAAAGAGTAATGAATGCTTCATGAATTATTTCCCCTCCGAAAATAAAGTGTAAGCAGATCACAGCGGCCGCGCGGTCTGAGGCATGAACCGTCTTCGCCCTCTCGAACACTGGGATCGTGGGTTCGAATCTCACTCGAGTCATGGATATCTGTCTACATTTATTCTGTGTTTGCGTTGTCCTGTGTGCAGGTAAGTGTCTTGCAACTGGCTGATCACTCGCCCAAAGAGTCCTACCGACTGTGTATAGATTAAGAAACTGAAAACGCGACTAAGGTCCACAAGGGCTGTACAGCCATGGATAGTTAAATACAGCGTAAAATAATTAGATTGTCATGCCCGACTAGTGACATATTCCACAAGACACGTTGCACTTCGATGAAATTTGGTACCTTACTAGAAACGTGTTAGCCAATTTTATTATATGACGCTCAAATGGAACTTCATAAAATTTCTCAGATACAAGACTACATAAAAAAACCTACACACACATTGGTTTATCAGTACCATCTCGACAGATCGGGACTCCAGACTTCTATTCGGGAGGTGCTCGATTCGAATCTCGGCTGGAACATAGCTGAAGTTTTCGTGATTTTCCCCAGCGGCCATAAACAAATGCCGAGACAATACTTTGATTAAGTCACGATCCTTTCCTTGCAAATCATTTCCAATTTATCGTGCATCCATCATTCGACGCCATAGAGTCTAGCTACTGACAGCATCGTGAAATAACAAGTCCCAAAATTATGATATCTGACGTTTTGAGCCATCTTCTTTACATACAGCGTTGAATGGGAAGACTGATGAATGCAAGGAAAAGAAAGTGAGAGATCGTGGTCTATTTTAAAGTAGCACAACCGCTTTAATCTGTAAATAAAATTTCCAGTCAGGATAGTTACGTCTGACGAAATTGTAACAATAAACATGCCTCTCCAAAACCGGTCTGAAGGATCCCTTGTCGACAAATTTGTTCAGTGTTTACTCATTACATTACATGATGATATGAATTAGATTTTCGCAATAAAAAATTCCTATAATCTAAAAAGTCCAAACAAAATTCAGACTTATATTTTACCTTTTGTGCACATATATTGTTGTCTTAAATGCAACCCATTATCTAGCAACCCTTCATCCTCATTAAGTGTTTCGGCCGCGTACGGACATCGTCAGGTGTTGCCTACCTTGCTAAAATTGTTGCACCGTGTGTCAGAATTACGTATCGCGTGCGAAGGCGATATTTCCTAATTAAAATTAATAAACCGTGAATAAAATTAAGCAATAACTTAATGTTTTCCATTGTGGTAGCCTTCCATTCATTTACAAGATCTTTGCTTGAAAGTATATCTCGTTGTTCGATTCGTTGCCACTGCGAAGTGCGTACGATTAAGCATGTTATTTTTGCGGTTCGTAAGGATGTAAACTGGGTGATATTATGTATTCTCCGTTGACTTGCAGGTATTTTCACGCTTCTAGACTAGTTATGATGTTACATGGTTTGTGTGTATAGATATTAGATAATAAGTTGCATATAAGGCAAAAAAAAAAAATCCGTGTCCTGTAGACGGCAAGCGAACTATACCGACCGAGCGACCGTCGCTTGTCGGCGAAGTTAGTGCCAACTTTTGCGGACAGAGGGTGTTACGTGGTTAGCGCAACGGATCCCCACGGCCGTTAATCTCGGTTTTCTAGACCGGAATGAGTAAAACATATATTAATTCAACTGCATGCTTAAATAGTATATTTTATGTGTGTATTCACTTGCATGTGCCGCTAACAGAGGCCACGCGGTCTAAGGCATGAACTGTCTTCGAAACAAACGCTGGACCAATATGGACTCATAAAATCGCCCTGCAACTTGCAGTTTCGACCACGTTTTTTTATTGCTAGTGGGGTGGGAGTAAGCACCCTTGTACTGCGGCCACTTCTGGCCTATTGTACCAGCCCCAGATGATAGGTGAAGGTGCTTGTGGAGCAATTGGTGGAATGAAGATTGGCAGGGGAAACCGAAGTTCTCGGAGAAACCTGCCCCAGCGCCACTTTGTCCACCACAATTCCCACTTGAACAGACCCGGGATCGAACCCGGGCCGCCGAGATGGAAAGCCAGCAACTCACCGCTTGAGCTATGGCGCGGCCTATCGACCACCTTACTTTAATAAGAGAAGAGGTCTGAGGCAACATTATGGGGGTGGAGAAACATAACTTTCCCATTCATTACTCATTCACTTAACGCACTGACTTGAACAACGCCATGCTTATTTATCTAAAGCGACAACCAAAAGTAACTTTACTTGAAAAGGAGCTTCACTCAAAGAGGGAAGTATTCTCTTAGAATGTAATGAAAGGGAAGAGGAGTTTCAAACAGAATTCCTGAAGACAAATATGGAAACTGCATTATATAGGCTACGTTAAGAAGTGATGTTGATGAGAACTCATAATGAAATCGTCGTGCGTCGCGCACAGATAATGTCAGATTCGCCGAAAGGAAATCACAACATAACCACCGTACCGTGGCTTAGACAATGCGATTCGCACTGCCTTATTTTCACATCTCACTTCATAGGCTTTCCCAAGCTACGCTCCCCCCCTCCCAATGGTGTTAGTCGTTATGAGGAATCTTTGGAACGCGCAACCCATCCCATCAAAACACGGCCAATATCCTGTTGTAGGGTAATCCTGCGTTCTGGCACACTTCGCACAGACAAAATGCCTAGCAGAAAACCATTCACGATAAACATGTTTGGCCCATTATAATCTAAATTTACGGAACCGATAGTTTCGCCGCTCCTGCGCGTTCGTCCATCTCTCTCCATGTAACACCTCGAGAGCTGATAAACGGACTTTAATGAAATTTGAAACTGGGGACTTTTTAATTAAAATCGCAAAACAATAACGGACACTCCGCATTAAAATACAAAGGGGCCCAAAATGTATACAGGCTTCAATAAAATAATTTATTGGTAATACAATTTTCATGCACAAAGCAAAGGATACGCGCGATATTATATTGACCTAGAACAAGGGTTCAAATTGCCTACCATTGGCTCGTAGGCACAACTGAGATAGGCAGACTAGTGTATCAGGTACCGTGGCCAAGTTGTCCACTGGTATAGAGGCACACGACGTTTCAATTTCTTCCCGTAACATCTCCAGTGTCGCTCGTTTTCTCGATATAACACATCCTTCAGGGATCTCCACAAGTAAAAGTCGAGGAGAGGTTAAATCAGGCGAGCGTGGGGGATCTTTTTTATTGCTAATGGGGTGGGACTAAGTACCTTGTACTGCGGCCACTTCTGGCCTATTGTACCAGCCCCAAATAATAGGTGAGGGTGATTGTGGAGTAATTGGTGGAATGAAGATTGGCAGGGGAAACCGAAGTACTCGGAGAAAACCTGCCCCAGCGCCATTTTGTCCACCACAAATCCCACTTGACCAGACCAGACATCGAACCCGAGCCGCTCCGGTGGGAAGCCAGCGACTAACCGCTTGAGCTATGGCGCGGCCCCAAATCAGTGGATAGCATCAATACCCGTTTAAGCCAGTGAAATGGGGCAGTCGCGGTCTTCTGACCACGTGCTCTCCACGCACAATTCGGCGATAAACCCAAACTTGAATTTTTCTTCAGAAAAATACGTTAACTCGCTGTTGATCAAAAGCTTTAAACAACTTCCAAGGCCTAAACTTTACTTTCCTTTCCACGGAATTATAACTAAAAAGCAAAGGATTCAACGGACTACAAGTGTCCTTGCGGAATAGTTTCCGTTTTCCCAGTGAGCTTAAATCTAAGAGATATGTGTTCCCTGAAGATGTATGCGAACATTTAAGGAGACTGGGCCGCGGGTGGGATGACAGTATTATAATATTATCATGAATATTAAAGAAATGAGGTGTGAGGCATTGAAAGAATACTTCAAAGCTCAGGAGAGGGGCTAGCAGTAGGCTCTTGTGTACAGAAAAAGGGCGTAACCCTACTGATTACCTAAGGGAATACTAGCTTCTTAAGGATTCTCCTGAGATACAGTTACGATATATTAACAATACTACATACACTGCAGTGAATCGTACTGTTGCCCTTAAACAGTCACATTGTTGCTTCTCGTATTGCAGCGTGACTCAGTGCCGCCACACGAAACTGCACGCGAGTTGCACCAGGATAACGAAACCACGAAACAGCATAAACGAGCAGATTCTAAAGAATTCTGACGATGGTGTATAATACTCGGAATTATTGGATTTTTGCACTTTTTCATCGTCAGGTATACCAGAAACTGGATCTGTTTCCGTCCTCAGGTGAGGAGGGGGGGCAAGACACCTACTCTGTCGAATCCCCCCTTACCCGAGGATGGAAAGTGATCCATTTTCCGAAACACTGTGTTTTCTAGTTTCTAGAATACCGGGCGACAGACAAAGTCCCAAAACCCAGTAATTATGAACATGAACCATTTTCAGAGCGGTGAAAATTAGTGTTGTCTTCTGTGCTATGGCAGCGTGTAGACTTGTAAGAGATTAGGAACGTTTCGGAGGAATCTGTTGCAAAGTTCTGACCACAAGGCTACATCGCAGGCTGATCCTAGTGGCGACTGTAAGGGCCTCAACCCGCAGACCAACGCAGTTTATTCAAAGTGCAGGGCTGCTGATGGGGCAAACATAGAGACACCGTTTAGAGAGTCACTCCAATTTCTTCTGTTTTATTTACATTTATACAACTCAGATTTATGAGCAAATTAAAGGAGACACTGCGGTTCGTTCACTTCATGGAAAAGAGAGAGTACAACTTGCATTTCTGCCTGCTTCGTGCGGTTTCTTGCTTGCATACAAGCTCCAGGCAAGGCTAGTAATCGAAAGTGTTCAAAAAGTTCCGCTTCGATGTTAACCGCCTCCACTAATAAACAAGGTCAGTGTAATGACCATCCGAAGAGGACAGCAGCCGTGTATATCAAACATACCTCAGATACTGGACGATGCCCTGCACACTATTTTTATACTGAATCAACCATTGCCACAAAGTTTTAAAGAGCATCTCTTAAACTGGACATTCAACTTCAATGGGTCTGCTCATTTAAGCCAGAGAATTACAGGGCGGTAAAGCTGTTGGGTGCCGGTCACGGTAGCCGAGTGGTCTAAGGCATGTACTGTCTTCGCTCGCTTGGAAACTGGGATCGTGGGTTCGAATCCCACTCAGGGAATTGATGTTTAGTTTGTGTGTGTTCGTTTTTCTGTGTTTGTGTACAGGTAGAGGCCTTGCGACGAGCTGATCACCCGCCCAAGGAGTCCTACCGAATGTGTAAAATCTAGAAAAACCGAAGTGAACGGAGAAGTTCATGGAGGTAGGCCTAGGCCCACTGGGGCTGTAGTGCCAAGGAAAAAAAAAGGCTGTAGGGCTATACACAACACTCCTGTATATTTTTTCACAGTGCAGGAAAGCCAAAAACTAGATAATGCATACTCAAATTGTGCACTGCGATTATACGCAAGGGAAAATCGGGTACCTGTGCGCTCTTTTTATAAATTAAACGTATCCGAGTTATTGATTGCTAGCAGAAATATCAAATTTGTGTTCGCAACGGAACATGTGACACAAACATTAATACTGACATATAAAGGAAATGATAAATGAATTCGAATCCCAACGGTTACTACCAGTGCATGTATCAGATTTTCTCACATACTTTAACTCTGCATTCTGCCCACAGAGTGCATTTGCGTGTTACGTGTGGCTCACAAAGTAAACACCGATTGTTTCCTTAAACAACAAGAACAGGGAGATCATTGTAGAGGAGATGTAATTTGTTTCCTGTGAGGAATAAACTGAGTGATTATATATTATTTAGATTATTTTTGTCTTTAAAAGCTTAAGCGAGACAGTGAAAACGAGAACGCCCGGATAGAGTATCGGCTGAGCGTACTCAATTTGTACAGAATCCAATAGTAACCCCCCTCCCCCCAAAAAGGTTCATCCTAACAGATCGTCACTTTTTCGCCAGAGTGATAGAGATAAAATTTCACTACAACCGCAAATTGGAAACAGTAATTTTATTACTCAGCTAGAAGTTATATAAATAAAATTAGATTTGAATTTTATTAAGTGCAATAAAGCCTTTACACGTTTCGGCCAATGATGACCAACATCGGAATTTTTGGTCTCCTTCCGACGATGGTCATCATTGGCGGAAACCAATAAAAACTCTATATTTTGATATTAAAATATTGTTGCACTTGATGGAATTCAATTTCACTTATACGTTATACAGTGCTTCGGCTGAACACACTGCCTATCCTCAAAGTCTAGAAGTTGGCCTACAAGTTTTCCCACGCCTAGCAGAATAACTTGAATAGGATTATAAGCTTACAGTTGTGTCAGTCGTCACTTGTCGTTTTCTTTTATCTCCTGTTTGCATCGTCGGGTTGAAGTTACTTGAAGGCACAGTTTTCTTCAACGGAGTTTGACAAATATTGTGTTTCTGCACATTATCCATTGTCCTGTATTGATCTAAAAATACAAAATTTCGGAGACTGGTTTGTGCTGGGCTTGGCTTGTATATCCCATATCGGTGTTGATATGGTTGTCCGGAGCTAGGGTGTAGCTCTATCGATTGGGCCCAACTGAGTAGGATTTACCTGAAGACGGAGGCAGAATCCAGTCTTTGGTACATTGTGTTTTGTATTATAATCAGGATGATGTAGATTTGAGGTTTTCACGGCGGTGACTATGAAGAAAGCAGTCTTCTGGGATTTGGCACCGTGTATATGTGGTGTTAACCGAGGCTTCGGAGGAACATATCGCCTCCATCTTCAGGGTAGAAGGAAAAATAAATAATCCGCAAGCGAAGAGACCGTGAGAACCGGTACAAGGCCTTGGTAGCCTTTTCCGGAGAAGTGGTTGCTTTAAGAGCGCCTGAACAATTGTGTAGACCGAAACTGCTTAACAAACAAATCCGAGTGCGAAACATGGCTCTTGTTACATTATTGTGAATGTGCAACTTTAAACGGGCTATGTCCATGAATTTCGGTTTGGTGGCTGCTAGGGGTGGGGAGACTCGAAAGGCGAATTCACACTTAAAGCACGCATACGAGGCTAAGAGCGCTTTAAGGGAACGCATAAGTAATCTTGGATACCAACTTTCATAGTAACATCCTGTGCCACAGCATTAACACCATCACCACCACGGGGGAGCCGCACACGTTACAAAATATTAAACTTGGACTAACCCCAAGAAAAATCTACTACAGCGGGATGCCAAGCTCAAAATCTAGTTTAGACGCAACACACTAAAAAAGTAAAGTAAAGCTATCCCTGTACCAGGCCGTGAAGGCCCATAGGGTTGTGAGATGTTGATGTTCCCACATTATCTAGACAATCGGCTCATAGATGGCGGTAAGACTGTCAGCCCTACGCGCCGGCCGCGCTTTACTCCCAAGAATATTCCAAGAATATTCCTGGTACTCATTTCTGTTAGAGGCTGAGTCAACCCCAGGGCAATAGTGCGGCTGGAAGGATTAGGTAAATTGAAAAAAAATCCAATGACCTCAACGGGATTAGATCCCGCGACTTTCCAGCTTGTAGTATAGTGCCTCAACCAACTAAGCTACCGCGTGCCCCTGACGCAACGCAGTAGGGGTGCTATATGCAACACTTCATAATTACAAGAAGGATCCCAGCACGGCGTGTCATCCCAGTGACATTTACTGTAAACTCTACTAAACAGCGGTCACATGAAAGTCTAAATAAAACACATTAACATAAATTAATAAAATGTACAATTTTAGTTTAAGTTTCATTCAATTTTAAGCAATAATCATCGCTTTGACGGGCATCAGATGTCAATTTTAATAATAATGATAAAGAAGGTAAAAGGATAAAGGCCATCCTTATAAGAAGCCGTGAAGGTCCATAGGGGTGTGAGAGGTCGAGGCTCCCACATTTTCTAGGCAGTCGGCTCATAGGTGGCGGTGAAGTTGTCAGCCTTACGCGCCGGCCGCCCTTTACCCTTCAGGAACCAGGAATAAATATGATATAGTATTTTAATACCAATAAGTGTATAGTTGGTCGGTCACGGCAGCCGGGCAATGTAAGGTATGAACTGTCTTCACTCGCTCGAAAGCCGGGATCGTGGGTTCGAATCCCACACACGGCATAGATCCTTGCTGTGTGTATGCGTTTATTCTGTGTTTGTGATGTCCTGTGTTTAGGTAACGGCCTAGCTACGAGCTGATCACCCGTCCAAGGAGTCCTGCAGTCTGTATAATGATCATGAAACTGAGAAATCAGCCCTGTGCTCCGAAGTGGGAGCGAGAGGAGGGGAAAAACGTGCAGAATTTGACTCGCAAATCTATGCATCAGTGAAGAACCACAGCAACACACATATATATATATATATTACTTATTTTTAACATAGACAATAATATAAATATCAATAATCAAAATTTGAATTAAGGACTCTGATCTTATAAAACCTATTAATGTAAAATATGGATCCATATTAATCAGCTGACATATTCAAAACCTTATCACAGGTGTTTCATGTATGCCTGAAGATGACCTACATAAAGGTCGAAACATGTAGCATTAACATCTGCGCAGACAAATGAGTGTTGTTACTGCAGTATCTAGTTCGCTTAGGTTTCAATAATTTGTCGTGCTGACTGTCCGATTTATTATATATTCTTTTGAATACCAACCCCAACATTTCATAATTGGCAGCACTGAGGTTGTTTCACCAATGAAATCCACTACAGACCCCAGTTATTAAGCACACATTAGAAATAAAACTGACCTAAATTGCCTGCAGAATTTTTAACCTTAAAATATTCGTATAAAAGACCAGAAATACACCGTAAAGACAGTTTCCTTGCCATGAAAATAGCGTACTCATCGCAGAGCGTTGAAATGTCGGCCCGCCCTACCATAAACTTCGTTCAGAACGACTGCACTTACAATGTAGCCAACATTCGAGGGAGAGGATATACGTACTGTGCCTGAAACAAGTTTACACGATAAAAATATCATTCTCATGTTGAGTATAGGGCCTAAGACATACCATCACTGTACAGGGTTTCTTTATTGCTAGTGGGGTGGGACTAAGCCCCTTATACTGCGGCCACTTCTGGTCTATTGTACCAGCCCCAGATGATAGGTGAGGGTGATTATGGAGCAATTGGTTGAATGAAGATTGGCAGGGGAAACCGAAGTACTCGGAGAAATCTTGCCTGAGCGCCACTTTGTCCACCACAAATCCCACTTGACCAGAGCCGGGATCGAACCCCGGGCCGCCGCGGTGGAAAGCCAGCGACTAACCGCTTGAGCTATGGCGTGGCCTTTTGTGTGAGACTTTTGTCACATGGCAGATATCAATACGATAACCCAGTTCGTTCTGAACACCGCTCAACAGACCAGAGCTTGGCACTGACAAGCTGACCACCAAGAATTCTGATCTAACTCCAGTGATTTTTTCTTGTGGGGATATATCAAAGACAGAGTTTTTGTTCCTCCACTTCTTGTAAGTGTAAACGATCTAAAGTAACTCATCACAGCTGTTATGTGTGTTGACAAGGACACGCTCCAGTGAGTTTGGAACAAATTGGATTATAGTATTGATATCTGTCTTGTGACAAAAGTCTCACACATAGAACATTTGTAACTTAGTCATACAAACTTAAAGACATATACTGAAAAACAATGCAAGTATTTTGGCTATACCAACAGTACTTCGGTTTCTATAAAACGTTAAAAGTGTACTAACCCTGTATATTGAGTACGCATATAGAAGAGTGTCACAGAGACGTTTTACGAAGAACTTTACAACTTTTACTAAAGCTTGCCAGGCATGCTTAAGCAACTAATATATTTCCTTTAGGGCTATGCTTATAAGTAAATCGGATTTGTAATTAACTCCGTTACATAAAGGAAGATAACGTTCTAAAGCTAAGCCTTTAATTAGAGTTTATGCACCGCGCTGGAGCGTTAGTCCACATAACTTTGATATTGGCACTGTAGGTTGAACTGAATAAAACGCTCTCGTTAATCGCTATACATAATCATTATAAAAGGTTAGTCGAGCTGTCTGTCACGTTTCAAGGTACTTCAAGATATTCGCGCCGTGTGCGTCCTATACAAAGACTATAAGGACATGAGATACATCTCGGAAAAATAAGTTCCGAAAATATCTCACGTGCTCGAACTCGAGAAGAACGGCTTAATATTCTCCTATACTTCCGACCTTCTGAAAGGTTAAGCAGTAAGAAAGATAAAATGAAAATGTTATGAAATTTATGGATAGGGTAAAAATTCTGGCGTCATCGTTCCATTGTTACCTCGAGATCTTCAATTCGTGAGAGCTAATTTACGATGATCTCACAGAAAACAATACGGGTCTGTTGAATTAAAGCATAAACATTGGTAAAAACGAGCATTTCAACGCGTATTTACATTTTCCCACTACATATGCATTCCGACTGAAATTATAGGAACTATGAATAAAAACAATTTTGGCAACAGAAAGCCGTGCAATGTAGATAAGGAGGTTGCAAGAGCATCAGCCTACTACATCATCAAACTAAATAACGTCTTAGAGCCGAGTCCTTCTTGAGACACCAACAGATGCTTAGCCAATCAAGAAATTTCCAGCATTGTATGGGACCTCAAGACTCACTGTTGTGTCATTGGTCTCTAGCCTAAGCCAGATGAATCTAATCCGAACTAAATCCTATTTATCTATGATCCATTTAAATATTATACACCATATACGTTTTGACATCCTTAATTGCTCTTCCCTTCAGATGTCCCCACCAAATGCCTGTATGCCCTCCTCTTGCACAATACGTGCTATACTTTCTGCCCATCTCATCCTCCCTGACTTGAGCATTCTAATTATATTTGGCGAGAAGTACAAGGCTCCTCATAATGCAATTGTATCCGTCCACATATTATTTCATCCTCAAACACCCTCAGTCTATGTTTTCCCCTCAATGTCTGAGACCGAGTTTCCCACCCTCGCAAAACTACAGATCTTGTATATCAACCAATCGAACAAGCAAAATACTACGTTACTGCCTATCAAGTATAATGTCACGTGTTGGGTACATGCCACGCGACAAGTATTCAGTTATTCAGTAGAGAGGGGGTGGGTTTCCCCATGCACCGCGACTAATAGCCTATTGTACGTCCCCATTTAATTTCTACTGTCGCCATACCCTACCGATACTGGTGCCCGCTATCTACCCTTTCTGCCAGCGAGGTCGGCCCTCTACTGGCATTGGTACCCGATAACTTTCCCCATCTACCGGAGGCACTGGAAACTACTTGGGCGGGAAACTTTTTGCCTAATTTTGCTCAGAGGTCTCCTAGAGACCTTTTACGTGCCGTAAATCTACGACACGGGACCCACAGCTTAAAGTCCCTCCCGGAGGACATGTTCCATGAATTTTTCCGCGCTTAAAAATTCCACGACCTCCGCCGGGTTTGAACCCGCGTAACTTGAGTCATGAGGTGGGAACGACAAGTAACTTCACGCCTTATTTTATATAGCGAATTTATTGAACATTCGCTCTTACAATTACACAATTTACAATCTCACAATTACTGCCATCGGCAGTATCACAAATACTTCTCCTGATGCAGTCACTGCCATGCACTCGATACAACCCGACTCGTCGACTGCTAGACTGCAACTGACTGGTTAATCGTTACTCACTAGTAACTCACTCACTCGTAACTGAATAGTACTCGCTGCTCCTTATTTAGCCTCGGCACCGACAACACAGAATACAGTTACGTGATAGGTACCGCTTTTGCGTAACGCCGTGTTTACAGGTTACCTAGCAACACTGTCGAGTTATTTACTGTTGTGTAGTAACCGCGGTATCCCTTGTTACGTCACCGCGGCAATGGTTTCCTGACACAATTGCTTCTCTGTTACGTCACCGCGGGGAGGGGGTGTTTACCGAGCGTTGCGTGATAATGGAAGGGATGGGGGTATGTGACGTGACTCGTGAGACCGCAGAGTTCACGTGACCCCTACTTCCCGTTGCGCCATCCACGTCACACTGCTCCCTTCTAAAGGTTGTTCGTCCCGAACAGCCTAACGGTACATCCCCGTTCCTTTTTCTTCCCGTTGTCCGTTCTCCAATCGCTATACCCGCTCCCTCTCTAAGACCAGCTCGTCTCGAGCGGTTTCCTGTTAACGTGCCAGAAGATCCAGTTGTATCACATTTACTCCTCACTTTCAATCTGTCCTCATTCATGCCGGGGAGGCCGGTGTTTCTACATTACCGGTTCCTCCTCTATCCGTTGTTTTCCGTTTCGGAGGGGGTCGACCCCTCCACAGTGTCCAGCTTTTGATGTCCTGTAATCTGCTGGAAATCTCTACTGTTTGTTGCCCGATATCCAGCCCTTGGGTCTTCCTGAGGGTTCGGCTGGCTGTTCTCTCGTTCCCGGGATGCAGTCTCCGTCTTGTGTATTCATCCCTCACTCCAAAGCTGCCCTCCAGTTCCACCTGAAGTCTCCGCCCTCCGAGGGCTCCTCTTGCAACGTTGTGCCAAGTCTGGTTGTTCCGGACCATGTGTCCCTTGCGCCGTGCCATTCCTGCACGGCGGGTCGTCCTGCCGGGGGAGGTGACACATTTCTTCTGGCACCCATCCTGCTTTTGGGTCCGTTCTTTCTTGAAGGCACTTCAAGGCTTTTGCAGAATGTAGTTGTGATATCACGTAACGTTGCCATCAGCTTACAAACAACTGACTGCTGTGAGGAACGTGATGGCGTCCCTCTTGGTGACCGGGGTTCAATTCTTTGCGCCGACAATTGCGCATTCCACTGTTAATCAGTGCGGAATGAAATAAAACACTATTTGCAAAGATAATATTATAGGAAGAACCCACGTGTAGGGTCTCCGAATCAGTAAGCTATTTTAGGCTCTTATATAAAATACCACTTCTACTGCGCCAGGTTTTGCAAGTGCGGTGCAAGGACTCACTTTATAGAATACAGAAATCGGCTCAGTTGGCCTCGTCTCACGATATGACACAGCAAAAAAGTAATTTCTGCTTAATTATTTCAAAACCATACGGTTTAGGGGAACAGGAATTGGCCATACAATTGGTGTTTAATTTCTACCACTTTTGATACATATATCCATCGATGCCACACGCTTCGTGAGCTGCACCCCAGATACACAGGAAAGGAGACAGGTCTTCATATATAGTGGTCATTAATGTGGCCAATTTTAATCAAACTTGAAATGGCGTGACAACTTTAGCAAACACAAGAAACATCTCAAATTTCAAGGAAGTATGTTCGTCCATGATATACTCGTATATACAGTGTCCGTCTTGCAGTGCATCCACTATTACCCGTCACTTCACAACATGTTTCGGCAACATAGTGCCATCATCAGGTGCTCCATTTACACTAATCTATTGCATTCCATGCCATTATGCCAATGTAAAATTATTTAAAAAGTGTTTTAAAATATTCGTCAGTTATAATAAATTTTTTGTATACTAAAATCTTGTTAAGATATTCATCTTATCTGTTCCAATTCACCCAATTCCCAATTCAAGTATGTTCACCGGTTCTTGAGCTGTTGCAGACAGATTAGGAACACTTCTGTAAACTTTTCGTTCTAAAGACCATTCCACAAAGTTTATTTTCAGCAGTATGTTCCAGAAAAGTTACTAGGTTGTTACATTTCTAATATTAACGGCAGGTTCCTTAACGTATACTCGTAAATGTTGTGAGAATAAACACCAGGAGGAGGAAGAAGAGACAGGAAACGGAAGCTGAGAGAGGAGAACTTGATACTTCTCGAAATGAAGATGTTTGCGATAAAGACATGCGCACTGGAACTTCAGCTCGTAAATGTCAGGTTACAGATTGCACACAGCCACACACAACTTGGAAATTGCTGGAGGTGTAATACAGTTGCTCGATGTTCTGGGCAGACGTAGGCCCATTGGTGCGCGATGGAAGAAAAGAAGAAAGACTTAAATTGATAAGCTTGAGGGAAGGACACGTTTGAAGGCGACGGCCTGAATTAGACTTTATGGTCACCAATCTCTGTAACACCCAAATGGAATTACAAACTCAGAAACAGAAAGTTATGTAATTTCTACCGGTATGAACAAAAATCTTAAGCACAGCACTAAAAATATTCGAATCATCCATCAAGAGTAATGTAACACATGGGTTATGATACCGTTAAAAGACCGGGAGAAATATGTTGAATACTGAAAGATAAAATGGATAGAAAATGAAAGATGTTTCCGTCAGGTATCCACCGTCCACCTCATCCGATGACGCAAACAGATCCACTTCCGAAACGGTGTGTTTTTTAGAATATTGGACGATGGACAAAGTCCAAAAATCCAGTAATCCCTAGACGTATTTACATTTTGTAAATTAGAATATAAAAAAAACTATAATTTTGCTTGTGGCTCTGTATGGGTATGAAACTTGGTCTCTGACATTAAGGGAGGAACACAGACTGAGGGTGTTTGAGAACAGGGCGTTGAGGAGAACATTTGGACCGAAGAGGGATGAAGTGACAGGAGGTTGGAGAAAACTACATAATGAGCAGCTTCATAACTTGTACTCTTCTCCAAGTATAATTAAAATGATCATGTCAAGAAGGATGAGGTGGGCAGGGCATGTAGCACGAATTGGGAGACGAGGAATGCATATAGGATATTGGTGGGAAAGCCAGAAGGAAAGAGACCACTGCGAAGACCAAGGCGTGGTGGGTGGACAATATTAAAATAGATCTTAGAGAGATAGGATGGGATCGTATGGGTTGGATTGATCTGGCTCAGAATAGGGACCAGTAGAGGGTTCTTGTGAACACGGCAATGAACCTTTGGGTTCCATGAAGTGCTGGGAAATTCTTGAGTAGGCTGCACGATTGGCGGCTCCTCAAGAAGGGTTTAGCTTCATGAATAAGTAAGTAAGTAAGTAAGTAAAAATAACGACAAATATCTGGTATCAGGGTGTAGGGAATTTGTTGTCTTGAAATTGTTTTATCTTTTACTTCCTTTCAACATTCTTCTTGCTAATTATATTTCTATCCATCTGGTTAAGATCTGAGAGGCTCTGACTGTAAGTTATGAACAGCCCAAACCGACATGACAAAGTGTCACCGTCAGGTGGTGATTGACGGAAATTGATATCCTCCGTTCGCAATGCCATCGATGAGTCTCACAGAGCTGGAGCAGGAGATGCCAGTGCTTTACACGAGAGGCAGGGTGCGGTACCCAAGAAAACATAGGACCAGGAATCAGTACCCGAGATGCAATCTATAGGCTTACTGACAGTGTATAACTGAAATCACGCGATTCTTTCAAGATTTCTGACAATGGTTAATACGTTACAATAGAGAGATGTCGGATATGTTGCACTGTCTCAAGTACATCCGATGCATCCGGCTGTACCTGAATGAGGGTCACAGATTTCTTCCAAGTTCAAGATCCTGTTTAATTAATTTCACTCAAGTCAGCGTTCCTTAAGAATCATCTCCCTCAACCATTCATGATATTCCCTGTCTTTTCTGGAATTCCGAAGGTCCATTACTGTGTTAATAAAAGCCCCCTTATTGGTTCTTATCCTAAGACAGATGAATCCAGTCAACATCCGCAAATCCTATTTCATTAAGACCCGTTTAATATTATCCTCCCCTCTGCCGCTAGGTTTCCCAAATGGTATATTCCTTTGGTGTTTTTGTTCCGCAGTTTTGTTTTCACGAGCGCTAAATTCATCGCCCATTTCATTCTCCTTGATGCAGTCAAGGTAATACCGTCCGGTGACGAGCACTAGTTCCCCCAAACTCTTGTTACTTCTTTCCTCTTTATGTCCAAATATCAATTTCAGCAGACCACTTCCAAAACATCACACAAAATCGGTTCTTCTGTCAGGGGAAGACCCCACTTTTCACAAAGTTCTTAAGTCTTCGTCCATGATGTTGTTGTTACTTGGTAAGGCGTCCTGAGAAGGACAGAAATGAACAGTCTTATGTCTAGCTGAAGGGATTCAGATTGTAATTCAAATCAAGCAGTGAAACGTCAGCCATTTCTACGCATGCGTCTCCCCCATCATAATTAGCTGCACCCCTTTAGCGGACGTGAGTGCTCGGGATGGTGTGAAATCTCATCTGGACTAATTAATATTTTGTAGGCGTGCAACTCCCTTACATTAGGCCCTGTAATATATTGTGACGTCACACTTGTGCCACCCCCACATGTTGATAAATGGTTGAGGACTGCACAGCTACTGATAAATGGGAAACAGGCCGTTTGCGTGGGGTTTGAGTTCCCAACTTTCTGTCGATCGTATTACTGGGAGTATTTTGCATCACGTGCAAGAAGAGGCAAAACAATGCGTAGACGCCCTTCTCTGTCCCTCAACATATTTTATCTTTCAAATCACTTAGCTGATATCTGCCCGACTCCACAGAGTACAGTTATCTTGCTTGAGAAGCTAGCAGGCTCCCAGCTGTGTCGTTTAAAAATCCCCGATTCCTCAATACCGTCGTCACAAGAGCGTGACGCTGGTTCCCATCATGCCCTACGTTTTCAGGATCCATTGTCTTCCAATCTATATCTAGGTCAGCTGAACAGTTCGGCCAAGACGTAACGTTCTGCACTTACATTCTGGAGGTGCTCGGTCTGAATCATTGATAGAAAACCGGCCATCTTGTCTGACGTTTTCATGGTTCTCCTACGTTCCTCCATTCCATTATCCGACGCTACACAACCTCGATTCTGGAAGTAGCGTTAAATACCCCCCCCAACAAAACAAGAACTAATCGCATACTTTCAGTTGATGCGACACGGAACGCACAGAAAATGACGCGTCCAACAATTCATCTATTGTTGCGTATGTATTCGTTGATGCGGTAAACTTTTTACAGTGCCGTTGCCTAGCAATGATAGGGGACATACATATAGGCACACAGACTGATGGAGGAATTTACTAAGTACGCCGTTGAGGTTGGCTAAGGTGTCATGATATACATACCAACTTTCCTAAAGATCGGTTAAGGCATTCAAAAATTGATAGGGATGGATACACAGACAGGAAGGAGATCGCATAAGCCTATTTTAGGAAAGTAGGCTAAAAATACATCTGGATATAACACGCAATCTCCTCCTTCCCGACGTTTCGGCTAAACCTGCATGTACTTCTGTATCTCAATTTGCGAGCCCATGTGAACGAATCTCAAACACGAGCGCTTATCCTAGAGGTTCGCTGTGTTCGATCATAGGCCTATGGTAAGGTAAAGTTGTCAGTGTGCTTAACTATTTAAGCATTATGCCATAAAGGAGTATGGGGGAGTGGACGTATAGATCCACGTGGAAGTGAGTGGTCAGCTTAACATCCTGGGCGCTTTACTCCCAGGGAAAGAGCCCCCGGTACCAATGGTAACAGAGAATTGGCGAGCCTCAAAACCGGTCTGGACGACGTGGAGAAGAGAAAATTATTGCCTCTACAGGGGCTCGAACTCCGACCCCTCGGTCGTCTAGCCCGTAGCCAGTCGCTATACCGACTGGACTCGGAAATGTAACATAGGCTGTTACAACTCTGTGTAGGCATACTGAGAATGCCTCAGTTTTCCTTCATGTTTTCAGAAGCCTTAGTGTATACATATATCTCTGTCAGTTTCCTGAAATATGTTTACCATGCTATAAGTGTCGGACTCGTCAACATGTTTTATGTCATATAAAAAGAAGTAACAGATTCGAAACTTCCAAATTGACGCTGTTCAGCATTAGCTGTGGTCATTATACAGTTCCTTTCATTGCAGGGTATAGACTATATAAGCTCGTTAAATTCTCTGCACAAAAGAAGACCGTACATCACCATGTACACTAAAACAAAAAAGGATGAAAGTGTGTGGGTTATTGCAAGCGAGGCTTGTTTTGGGGATGTATCTTAATAGCAACCCCCAGCAGCTCTACTTCAGTCACGCCTCCCGCTTCATGTTCACGCCAATTTTTCCCGGCGCTCGGTGCCGAGTCACTTATATGAAAAGAACGCAGTCGGTTCTCGTTTCCTCGTGTGTCGTGGGAGTTTAATTAAAGCGAACTTCCTCTGTGTTACAGCATGGGGACTATTTATTTTCTCTTTGGCTGACGTGAAACGTGCAAACTGCAGACCACTCGCGGTCCACTCAAGCAAAGAGTTGTTCCCGTGACTAACTGCCGTCACCGCGTTGTGTATGGCTGTGAGGATAAACAGGCATATATCACAATCTTTCATTTTCATTTGTTTTCAAAGAGTTTCATATGCTTCAATAAAAGTCCTGAACCCCTGAATTTTCTTGTGACGTAAGTTTCCAATTTCGTATGCTCGTCACTCACACAGCTTTATTTTGTGCTGCGAACATTAGAAAGAGGTAGGGAATGTTTATTTGTTTTTCAACCGTAATTCTATTAAAAATCCGTAAGTCCATATTACTGATCAAGAAAATCCTTACATTTTATGGAACTTGGAGGTTCATTATTTCAGTCATATACACCGGCCAATGGACCACATCCTGGGTGAGATAAATCAAGTCCAGAACTTAAAACCATATTTCTTTACCAGACTAGTACTGATAATCGAATTATGGGCACACCTGACAGAACAACCACCACCACTTTGTTACTGTAACACCACGAAACTAAATCGATGTCAGAGTATGACGTCTTCACATGTGGACCTACCCAGAAAAATTCTATGTGGATGCTTACGTATCATACAACTGGTTATGGACGTCTGAAAATAATTTTAAATAGGGACGGAAGTCAGTCAGTCACACTGACGGAGCTGAGCCCTTCTTCAGAAGCCGCTAATTTTTCTTTCCCTTAGGTCGTTTATCCAAAGAATCCGTCCAGGTTCCGAGGCTTTTTGTGATCTTTCCCAACACGTTTGTTTTTTTTTTACGATGAGGAGTTTATAGCCCCACGCCCAACGTCCAATCTTGAGGACCACCCCTTGTCGGCTGCCCGCGACTGTTAATTCAATATATTCGAAGCTTCCCTCCTTATCTGGAGGCCGTCTCCTCCATCCGCAAACTGAGGACGCGCCATGCCGGGGTGAGGTATGTCACTATATTTAAGGTAGCAAGAAAGCCTGTCATACAACGACCACCATGGATCAGAAAATCCTTCATAAGAAGCTATTAGTCGCTCATCTAGCCAAGAAATGTTCTTTCATTTACGGTACTCGCATGTTCATTGCCGTATTCACCGTGAACCTCATGATCCAGTCTACATTTTAATATCACATTCCTTTAGGATCCGTTTCAATGTTTCCAACAAACCTCACCTTCAGAGACACTCCAAATTCCATACCTACTTTCTGTTGCTTAGGCCGTTCCAAAAATCCACGAAGATCGAGGTTCTGCTTAACAATTAATAACGCTCTAATCTTTTACAGCGAGAGGTTGTTGGGCATGTGCTCAGCCGCCATGCTAGAAGGCCACACCGTATTCGCTGCCCACGACTACTATTGCCCTCTATATCAGGAGGTCGTCTCCTTCACTCGCAACCCGAGAACGCCCCATGCAACGGCGACAAGGGACCTACTTAACATGTCAGCCTCTTTACTGAGAAATAAAATTCATTCGTCTCCCTCCGTTACCCCGTCCCCAGTCAAACTGTTGCCAGGGGATCATGCAGGAGTAAGGTGCAAACGTGATATAGATGCAGATCTGTTTCTTTGCTTGACAACCCTCTGAAGAATAGAGCGACCATTACGCTGGGCCAGGGAGCCATGTCGCATCCTTTCGTTTTTATAATCTGAATTTAGTGATTAGTAAGAATAATTCAACGTCTGTTTCTTGCAACGCAAAAGTTCCCATATATGTCGATACAGCAGAGTGCTAAGAGGGGCTTATGTTTTGGTATTATTACAGAACCGTAAGGTACTAAGAGGACACTAACTACACTGAGCAGGGTCCTTTTTGGGAAAGTTGCTTAGATACTAGGGAGATTCCCTGCCTGTAATGGAACCCGGAGGATAATTACAATATTGATAAGAAATTGCCTTTCGTCTCTATCCTCCGCCAAACGAATCCAATCGTTATACTCCTGACTTACTTCTTTAAGATCCATTTTAATATCATCATCCCATCTAGGCAGAAGTGTACGTCGTTAAGGCATGCGCAGTTGAGAATCTAGATAGGAACTATAAATATAGGAACATCTGTATTCTATCAGACAGTCAAGCTGCAATTAAAGCACTTGGCAAATACCAGATCAACACAAAATTGATCTGGGCCTGCCACCAATCCCTCATACAACTGGCCAGACATATCGGAGTTCAACTGATATGGGTGCCAGATCATGAGGATATTGCTGGGAATGAAACCGCAGATCAGCTGGCAAGAACAGGATCTGAACAGCCGTTCATAGGACCTGACCCAGCTTGCGGCATCTCAATTGGAGTTACCAAGAAAGCGGCCGCGCGATAGCTCAAGCGGTTAGTCGCTGGCTTCCCATCGCGGCGTTCGATCCCGGGTCTGGTCAAGCGGGATTTGTGGTGGACAAAGTGGCGCTGGGGCAGGTTTTCTCCGAGTACTTCGGTTTCCCCTGCCAATCTTCATTCCACCAATTGCTCCACAAGTCACCCTCACCTATCATCTGGGGCTGGTACAATAGGCCAGAAGTGGCCGCAGTACAATGGACTTAGTCCCACCCCACTAGCAATAAAAAAAATACCAAGAAAGCGGTCAGAGACTGGACGAGCAGATATCACAGCAAACATTGGGAATCCGTAACTGGCCTCAAACAGGTAACGGGACTTATACCAGGACCCTTTGTCAGAAGAACGAAGGATCAGCAAAAATTAAAGAGACCAATTAAGATGGGTCACCTAAAAGGACACCTTTTTAATTTGGGATTGACAGATGATCCCACTTGCGAAAAGTATATAGAGGAAGATGAATCAGACACACATATTCCATGTGATTGTGAGGCCATAGCTTATTTAAGATTTCGTCACCTGGGCCAGAGCTTTATGGAACCAAGTGATTACTATGACGCCCTCATAAACGAAGTTCTACATTTCATTCGAAGTGTAGGACTGATAGGTCATTGAAGGTGGCGGTGCAAGGGCCGGGTTATTATGGCTCACCCCTCATACATTCAATCACCTAGGCACCCTTCTGTTAAGTAAATTTCTCATTTCCACCAAGCTTGCGGTGTGTCTCGTCCTTTTCATCATCTGCCAAAAATATTTTATGAAAAGCACAAAATATGAAGCAAAAATGAGATCGTTTCAGAGCATGAACAGCAATGAGCACCTGTCACTAGTAGACGTGCATTTTCAAAGAATGGGGTAGAAAGAGTCTCACAAAACAACTGAACATTTTTTATATAGCTGCACATTCTTGTCAACATTACTTCNTATGTTGTGTGGTCGGTAAAATTGACTCTAATATTGATTAAATACACAACAGGGTGCAAGAAACAATTAAAATTACTTCTTAATTATGTGACTGTCCGTGTGCTTGGAATTTCTCGGCAGTGCTTCAGATGACGTATGCAGCTGCACTCACATTTTCCTCCACAATTTCAGTAATTTCCTACGGTGCATGGCTGCATTCTCTGTACACACCACTGGAAGCTGGATCCCGCTGTTTACGTTAATGGGAGTAATAACTCAAGGAAAGAACACGAATTGAGGTGTCTGAGAACGGGATGTTCAGCAAAACATCTGGACCTAAGAGGCAGGTAATTAGAAGGTGCTGGAGAAAACTGCACACCGAGGCGCTTCATAGTTTGGTTCTGTAACAAACGGTATCACAGGATTCAAATCAGGGATATCGCGCATCCGATAAGTAACCCATAGGGAGGAAATGTGAAACGTATAAAAAGTTTTAGTCGATATACTGTGAAAGGAAGAGAACACTTGGGAGACCTATGGGTAGATGGATATTTCAAAAAAGAAAGAAAAAAAGAAAGGCTGACGAATATAAACTGGATTTAACCTATTAGGAATATGAACCAATCGCGAGTTCTTGTGAACTGGGTAATGAAATTCTTTTGACAAAAGGCGGGAAGTTTAATTAGGTGAACAAACATTATCTTCTCAAGAAAGGATCTGCTTCATAAAGTTCGTTTATAAAAATCGAACACTAAAAAACTCTTCACATAACTGGGAAGAGTTAGAATTAAATGAACGACAATACGCCTGACCTCCCAAACAAATGTCGGGGCACTACTTCAAATTTTGCCGAAAGCGCCTCCTTCCATATTCTCTGCAATTCATTATTTACCACTCATCCCTTTATTCGACCCCACAGGCCTATAATCCTGGATACTTAAAACGTAGTTAAAAAAGAATGCTCGAACAATGCTAACGAGAATGTAGCGCACAGACTAGAACGTGTAATGCAGAGGAGTCAGAACACAGATGAACAGGACACATACGGAAAAGTGAAGACCTCGATATGCTGGGTACATTCATTGTTCGATATAGAGTTTTATTTAAACAGACGTTCTGAAACAGTGGTTCTTAACCTCTGTGGCACTGTTATCGCTTACACTGAACCTGTAAATGTAATTATCCCTAGACCTTTTAAAAATTTAACGATATGCTATACTTAACAAATATTCGTCTTGCTGGTTTTACTCTGTTCATCAGAAGTATGCATCGCTGTTGGGCGTATCATTATTTGAAATACGCAAAATTAACCTTTGGGGCTAATTACCTCCTAGTTAAGAACCGCTGTTCTAGAGAGAATGGGCCTTTTATAAATCTTTATGTAATAGTCCAACTATAATTCATTACTGAGAATATATCGCACGGAATATAATCCAGCTAAACTAAACAATTTAATTTCTGAGAATTGTGCCCTAACTCTGAAAGGCAACGGAAAAGTTAAAAATGTCTTGGTATACCGTTTCCAACTACAGCGGCACAGAATAATTATATTAAAACTATGTGTATTACTATCAAAGCTCAGGAGTCACATGGAGCTACTGATTGACAATGTTTACAAATATATTTGAAGTATAAATGTATCACGTATGTAGATGTGAGGTTTTCGCGGCGGTGACTATGAAGAATGCCGTCTTCTGGGATGTGGCGCTGTGCACATCCCAGATGACATTCTTTATAGTATCACGTACATTACGAAGGTTAACGGGTCTCCTGTGAACATGCAAATCGCAACATGAAGGCTGCCGATATCCTGAAAACTAGAGGAAAACCCTGTCAAATTTCAACGGTTAGTCATTTCTTACTCATATCCTTCATCCCCTTCCCGTTAAAACAGTTAAATAAGCTACACCCGTATCCTTCAGATGGCAGAGTTCCAACAGAGACTCGCACTCTGTGCAAGTACGTGACAAGTCGTGGGAACAACATACACAACAGACATGCAGACATAAACCGTCTCCTATTATGCAGATCAATATAGGCCCTATAGGCATGCAGATGTCTCGGACAGCCGATACGGATGGCTCTCAAGATAAAGGGCGTGCCGCGTGTTCCCCTGACCGAGACTCAGCTGCGACCTATAGAATTTCGCCAATAAATACCGTGANTATTACTTGCAAGACTATAAAAAACAATTAAACTGAATTATTATTATTATTATTATCCTCTCTAAATATCTATACTTTTCATTTCACAATTAAATATTTATACGTTTCATTTGTCAGTTCTCAGTAACAACTAAGATTTATGTTGAAATTATTATTATTAATATTGTTTATTTATTTGTCTGCATTAATGTGTTTTTCCTCCAGCTCTTGCCTGTAATCTGTCTTTGACTTTATGTTGTGTTTGTCCATAATGTAATTACTTGTATCTACACTGTGCTCTGTCTGTAACTGGTCTTGCGGCTGTTGACTCGGCATAAAAATAATAAAGAAATGAATTATTATTATTATTATATTGCATTAAATTTCATTATTTACATGCTAGTAAACAGCAAAGAGCTCATAAAAGGAAATCATTATAAATGTATATAAATTAGAAAACAAATTAGTCTAAAACTAAATAAAGAAAACAACAAGAAAATATGCTCTAGGAAGGAAAAATATCCCAAAAGGAAACGATACTTGTAATGAACATAATAACAAATCGGAAGATGCTTTCCTCAACTGTGGCATAACTTGCTTAAAAACAACCTACATTAGAAGCGAAAAGGTCAATAATTTGTTTAGTTGGCAGCCGGTATCCATAACACAACAGCTCTGCTCTCCTTGCAAACGGTAATCAGAAATACAGTACTGCCAAGTTACCATCTGGAACTGTCGCTAAGTTTAAACGATTCAAAATGGAACGGCAATTATGAAACTAGAACGATAATTATGAATAAAATCAAATGAATCCTCTCCCGTTCTTATATATTTCTCTTTATTAGAATCTGTCAAAGTGAGGTTATTTCAGGCGACAGACGGGCACTCAAACTTTTGTCAAGAAAAAAAACATTCGACCATCGAGAGAAAAACATGGGCAACAATATAATAACGAAAATAATGAGCACAGAAACTAATTTTTGAGAATCCATGAAGCAAACGTGACGAAAATACAGTTGACTCTATAACACAGGGACAGCCAACTGGTGTCACGCGGGTCGGATGCGGTCCGCCAACTGGTTCTGTGCAGGCAGCAAAAGCATCATTCTATTCTCCAAATAATGCGCCAACGGATTCCTCCCTAAACCCAAAAGGGGAAAGTGGATAAAGCTTTACGGAAAGGGATTACTAAATATTCCGTGCAACTGTCAACTGAGTTCACTTGACACCTAATCAATGAGTTTAAAAAATGTGAAATTAGAATGACTCCATAATCATAAGCAATATCGAAATAATCCACTAAGCCTTTAACGTCCGTTCTTCAGATGCCTTCGACCTGGCAACATTTAAACAAACGTTTCTGAATTTCATGGGCCTGATTCCAAATCCCGTGTTTGTGCTTCACAGTAGCTCCTCATTACCTTCAGGAGGCTGAGTGGACCCCGTTCCAGACCCACTACTTCTGAGAAAATCTGGTAAAAGCTATCCTTGTACCAGGACGTGAAGGCCCATAGGGTTGTGAGACGTTTGGGGTCCCACATTATCTAGACCAGGAATGTCAAACTCAACTTGTAAAGAGGGCCACCTCAGCCCTATAAATAATAGTCCAGGGCCGCACTTCAAAATAGAAATATACATTAGATTTTGATACAAGGAAATTTAATTATATTTATTATTTAGGAATAATTTAATTATAATTACCTAAAGTCACATATCTTACAGTTTTAAAAAGCAAGAGAATGCCATTTTTGACAAGTATGAAACAGCTTTTCAGTATGTAAAGAGAGAGATTACACAAGAAATTACGTTAGAAATAGCAAAACACTGAATTTCCTGCAGCCTGCTAATTTATGTCTGCGTCAGACTTCTTGTCTTCTGGTCTGTTGGAAAATTGTCTTTACAAAAAATATTTCTACTAAAATTTTAATATTGATCTTAATATCAATTAGCTCTAAAAGTTGACGGGCTGCACTTTGTGGCTATGGGGGCCGCATGTTTGACGCGGCTGTCTAGACAATCGGCTCAAAGATTGCGGTAAGGTTGTTAGCCTTACGCACCAGCCGCGTTTTACTCCCCAAGAAAATTATTTAATTAATTCTTGGTACTCATTTCTGTTAGAGGCTGAGTAAACCCCAGGGCCTAGTACAGCTGGTAGGATTAGGTCAACTGAAAAAATCCAATGACCTCATCGGGACTTGAACCCGCGACCTTCCGGCTTGTAGCATAGCCCCTCAACCAACTACGCTACCGCGTGAGAAAATTTGGTAGCCCCGGGAATCGAACCCGAGACCTCTCGATCTGCAGCCAGGAAATCTGATCACTAGACCACAGGGGCCAGACCATTAAAAAGAAAAACAACGAGGAGGTCCCAAAAAGAAGGGTTCTGAAATACACGAAATAGAAAACGGAAAGAAAATTTTCCTAAAATGCTAGAATGCGAACGGAGGAAGACCTGCACTAAAACGGCTGCGAAACCAAGTAATGTAAGGGGCGAAGAGTCCAGAATTGTTAAATTAATGCAATACAGGAACATGAGGGACTTCCTCAAAAGCTTGGTTGAGGTCTAAATAAATGAAATCAGCCTGGCCTTATGAATAAACAGAATGTACAATGGTGCTCGAGCCAGTAACTAAATTAGTTACAGAAAATTTCGATTGAATAAAGCCACGCTGCCATGTATGCAGTTTTAACTTAAAGTGAAAGGAAAATTTATTTTGTACAGTCGTTTGAACGTTTCTGGGAAAATTATTTAAAACTGAAATATGTATATAATTAGTTTCCAACGCAGTTATCTTTCTTAAAAAAATTAAGTACAATAGCCGCACGCTTCTATCAAGAGAGAAACTTCTCTTTCAATAAAGTAACATTATAAATGTAACATAAAAACAAAGTAAAAGTCCCAGAGTAGTATTTAATAATACAGCTGGGGCTTTCACCCTGTCCAGCACACATTGACGGGATGAGACATCGAGCTGACAGATTAACGTCAGATTTGGAACGTTTATAAAATCACAAAAGTAATACCGCAATTGTTCGCAATATCGTCAGAGGAGGAAGAATTAGGAGAAACAAAAAAACAAAAAAAAAACAAACAAACAAACAAACAAGGTCAGTAAGAGCTTTAGCGATAAACCGCAGCCTTTTTATGATACTGTCACGTGTAGGGGGTTACGGTGACGAAAATAACGGGTTGTAGTTCGGATAATTGGAGTTATTAGCACGTCGGTTACATTTGCTCTCTTAAATTGACTTAAATACAGCGCTATCGCTGAGTCACAAACTTTCCAGTCCACCACTGCACATGCACTAGGATTGTTCGTCTTAACTAGTCGTCTCCTGGCAACGGATCTCAACACAGAAATCAGAACTTCAAACCACTTTGAAGTCTTCTTCCTATTTCATCTTCAATCATTCTGGAACCTCCGAACTAAACATTCTTCTAGACTCACTGCTCCAGCTTACGACTGACTCGTAACTCTGCACAGGCCCCACGTAAAACACCGTCTCTATTGTTGCTGACAATTCTGTTTACGGGGAAGTGTGTTTACCGAGCCGTTGCTCAGAAAGGGGCTGCATAACCCCGTTGTTTCACCGCTGCTCGTAGCGGACGACATAGAAAACAGCCTAATCTATTGTTGTGTGTTGGACCGTGTTCAGAGAGCTGTTGCCTGGCAACGCGTTGATCAAATCCGTTGCAATATTTTCTGAGTTGGGCGAAAAAAAGGATATTCTTTTTAAATTTAGAAATATGTTTTCCCAAGTTCTTTTGTGGGCTAATTAATTGCTATTATTGATGGTTTTAACAAATTTACAAAAAGAAAAATAATATGGTTATTTTTTAATTTCTTGTACCTCCTAAAACACTGATGTTTCATTTTAGTGTAATATTTTAGAGAATCTGAAAATTAGTATGGAAAAGTAGAACATTTGGATTTTAAAGAAGCAATGACTAGAAATTGCAGTATAACACACGAAGTCACAGGAGCAAGACACAACACAAAGCACAATACACACACGAAAGTAGGAAGAATGCTCCGATAGAGGAAGATAGGTGTGACTCGCGTACTGAGATACGACATAAGGATGACAAATCCTGAACAGTTTTAATAGTTTTAATATTTAAAATTTATCAATATATATGACGAGTATATATTTTAGTATAAAGAAAACAGGGCATGCAATGAAGTAGTTTAACGTACAACGAAAAGCACCTGAAGATGGCACTTTTGTGCTGAAACATGTAGTGCAAGAGAGAAGAGTAAGGTGAATAAATGTATACACTCTAAGACGGTTAGAATAAATCATGGACATAAATCAGTGCAACAGGACGCTAAAATATAACATTAGAAATATAGGTTCCAGCAGTGAGCCAATAAGACTGTAAATACAGTCAAAAGATTTTCCAATGAGGACTCTACATCGAACCAACTCATAGTGTAGAACACACCGAACGTGCATGTATAGAAGCCCAGACAAGAAACGCATACGCCATATTGTATGATTATACAGGGTGTCTACAAAAGGTCTGACACATTTTGATCTTTAATAATTCGGAAAATAACGAAGATAGAAATAAACTGGTTAAATTGTTGGATTGGGAAAATCAAAAAGTTTTGTGTCTATTGTTAATAAAGTTGTACATGTGCTCCATTTGTTGCACGTAAAATATTTCTGGGTTCACTGATGGCCTATTGAACCTGCCCCGGGTGATTATGATGGAGAATTTGGTGGAATAAAGATTGGCAAGGGAAACCGAAGTACTCGGAGAAAACCCGCCCCAGAGCCACTTTGTCCACCACAAATCCCACTTGACCAGAGCCTGGATCGAACCCAGGCCGCCGCTGTGGGAAGCCAGCGACGTTACACTTAAGCCTCGTCTGTAAGCAACGGCAATTATGCTGTTTGACTGGGTAATTCTGCGTTAATTAATCAATAGGTCAGCGCTATATGTTGAACACGAAACTGCTAGTAAGCAACACGTAATTTTCCCATCATTATATTACCTTTGCTAGGTGATTACCTGTGCTGTAAATTCTATCCTGTGAAATGACACACTGTTAGTTGTATAACAATTACAAGCAGACAAAAGAGGGCATTGCTTTAAGCTACAATTAACATTTTTTAAAAACCAAGGTTTAGTTAGTTAGTTAGTTATTGGAGAGGGTGGGTTTTCCCATGCACTTAGACCTGTATTGGTCCATTGTGCTTCCCTCTATGATTTCTACCAGTCTCTATATCCTACCGGTACTGGTGCTTACCATCAGT
This sequence comes from Cryptotermes secundus, assembly GCF_002891405.2. Classification (NCBI taxonomy): domain Eukaryota; kingdom Metazoa; phylum Arthropoda; class Insecta; order Blattodea; family Kalotermitidae; genus Cryptotermes; species Cryptotermes secundus. The sequence continues at coordinate 2,487,748 of NW_019741974.1, read as the reverse complement.
CCCGCCCAGCCAGCGAGACCGGCTCTACTAGCTGAGAGGTATCTATAATGCTTCCCCCATCTACCAGAGGTATTAGAGACTGCTGTTGGGCGGGAAACGTCCGTTAATTTGGCTCAGTGACCTCCTTTGGAGATATGAGGTTCTTTTACGTGCCGTAAAGCTACGACACGGGACCCACGGCTAAAAGTCCCTCCCGGAGGACTTGTTCCCTGAATTTTTCCGCCCTTAAAAATTCGACGACCTCCGCCGGGCATTTGAACCCGTGTACTACGAGTCATGAGGTGGGAACGTTACCTCTAGACTACGGAAGCCGCAACCAAGGTTTAAATTACATGTCAAGCCAAAGTAGCTCTTAAGACAGGCATCTAGTTCAACAGCATCACTTATGACGTTCTAATCAGACTGTTTCTATTGGATTGTTTTTTTTTTCTGTTGGAGTTTGATATTTGTCATCTGTTTGTCCATTGTGTGTGGAGGGGTGGGGATGATAGAATGGAATGAGAACTCTTTAGCAGTTCCCAAGCTATACCACCGATTAGTACATAGAAACGATTTGGAATTAACAATTAGCATTCCGCATCTAAAAGTTGTATTCTAATTTAAATGTCTGCATAGGCACGCAACACAGAACAAGCGCACATTCCCCATGAAACTGCGGCATTGGGTTGAAATGTTCTCTGACAGTTAAAAAAAAAATTGGTTTAAGACCGTTGTCGGGTAGGTCACACCTGCACCTCCATGCACACCATCAGAACTCCTGGGAGCAGCTGTGTCTCCAGTAGACTTAACGGTGGCTGAAACTGTGAGGCCTAAAATAGTAAATCTAATAAAGATGTAGACGGGCATGGAACGGTGCAATTAAGCAGCCATCTTGCAATATTCATCCATAAAAGGCAAATTTATCCCTGTGCTTAACTATTTAATCAGTACGCCATGAAGACGTATGGGGGAGTAGATGCAAACACCCACATTTTCCTGACCTCGGCAATAGTTGGAGGTGAGTGGTCACCTTCACGCCCCGGCCGCTTTACCCCCCGGATGAAAGAGCCCTCGGTGCTCATTGGTCAGGAGCCTGTGTCTGGACGACGGCGTCAAGCAGATTGCAGCGCCATATTGTGCTTAAGATAATGCTTATTATCAGTCGACACAATTTTGGTGTATACACTCTACAAGTTTTGCATGTGCTACGTGTTTCTTTTGGTTTTCCTAGTAAAAACTGAGGCGTAAAGGTTCCTAGTTTCTTAGAGGGCACGTACACTCAATTGGAAAGCATATTTACACACCGATATGCAAATATTTTTATACGCGTTCCTGCTATAATAGACCTGGTACCACAAGAACCGCGCACAGTGACGTCAGCGAGCTACGGAATACACGGCTGTGCCGCTGAAATAACTTCGGCGTAACTTGGGCGGATTTCTTCTGTGAAGCCGCGACTTTCTTGTAGGAAGACCCAGCCGGGATGAAGTTGATCTCTGGGGTCGCCGATTGTACGGCTTGGGCTGGACATGTACTAACGCGGATTTTCAGGTCCGTATTGTCGCTTCTAAACTAAGATATTTTCCTTCGATTCAGGTACAGTATACACCATGGATTTCTGTGATATAACGCACTGTAGACCGTTTCGGAGGAACATGTTGCCTCCATCTTCAGGTTCGATGAATAAGCCAAGCAAGAAACCAAGATGAAGCTGGTAGCAGGCAGAGACAGAATTTATTCACAACCACCATTGTGAGAACCTCAAATCCTAATTTAAAAACGATAATGATAAAGGATGAAAATAACACCATTTTTTTTTAATTCGCTTAGTGGGGGAGGTGGAGTCCAACTGGGTCCACTCGGCACGGCGGACACTGATTGGCCTATTGTAGCCTGCCCCGGGTGATTATGATTTTGGAGAATTTGGTGGAATGAAGATTGGCAGGGGAAACCGAAGTACTCGGAGAAAGTCTGCCCCAGCACCACTTTGTCCACCACAAATCCCACTTGATCAGACCCGGGATAGAACCCGGGCAGTCGCGGTAGAAGCCAGCGGCTAACCGCTTGAGCTATGTCGTGGCCCATCAAAATAACACCAATAGTAAACGACTATTTGGAGAAGGAAGCATCAATACAGCAATAAAAACTAGAAGACTTGGAAAGAGGTACTAACAAACTGATTCAGAAATTTCTAGCTTTGTAATCCGGAGAGGTAGATGGACGGCTCTAGGGGCCACCGACAATCTGGAATAGTTTTAATCCGTGTAAACGACACAGGCTTTATCCTTGATGATTTCGACGATGAAAATAATGCCTGTTAAATGTAACACGGCGAAATCACCAGGATTAGGGAGTAGAGCCCACATCCGGAACATTGCGCAACTTACGCTGTCCCTTGAGGTGTACCTCACTGGATAACGCCCAACACAGTTACCGTGTAATTAATCACCCAGAGCCAGAAACCTCATAAAGACTACACATGCCTTTCGTGTTATCTTTTCGTTTTCAATGTAGAAAATGGTAGTTCTGAAACATCAAAGCACTTACAAAGAACGACCGCCTAAAAAAACGTCCATATATCCATTTCAGAGCTTAGAATGAAGTTATAAGAAGACTGACTGGCTTAAAAGAATGTGAAAGCTAGTATTAACTTCGTCAGACCTTACTGTAATGTAGGGAAAAAAGTGACTCTATCAAATAATCCTGACTATACTCTCATCTCATTCGAAGTACAAATTGTGTTTGTTGCCTTCCAGGAAATGGTAATATGTTCCTAACCGAAGTTCTCATACAAATAACCTCCCACGAGCACTAGAACACACGTAGCGCTTCCAAAGCTGAGGAAATGTCAAGTTATCGAAGCCTATACAGCAGAGAAATTTATTTCTTTAACATTAAAAAAAGAAACACGGTTTAAATAAAGTTTACTGTTCACATGAAGCCTGCCTCGAATACATCATCAAAGGATGGAAATGAAATTATTTAAAAGAAACAACTCTCTACAATAAAAAGCGAGATAACTTACGTCATTTTTATTTTCGCTCGCTCCAGAAGTCTATTTTTGTACAAGAGACTTTCTTGAAACCGCTATGTATTTTTGCTGACTCATATATTGCGCAAATAATTAAATATTAAAAGGGCAACAAAATGGAATTTAGTACTTCCAGGAACTTCATTAATTTCAATCATAATGTAAGCGATGCATCCATGTAAGGTTAGCTTCCGCTGCTTTCCAATCAGTTTTACACTTCCCATTTATATATAAATATATACACATACACATTTTATTGCTAGTGGGATGGGACTAAGTCCCTTGTACTGCGGCCACTTCTGGCCTATTGTACCGGCCCCCAGATGATGGGTGAGGGTGATTGTGGAGAACTTGGTGGAAAGAAGATTGGCAGGGGAAACCGAAGTACTCGGAGAAAACCTAACGCCGCGCCACTTTGTCCACCACAAATCCCACTTGACCAGATCCGGGATCGAAACCGGGCCACCGCGGTGAAAAGCCAGTGACTAACCGCTTGAGCTATGGCGCGGCCCTATACATACACTTATGCGCATATGATTATTATATATATCCAGCATATAAATAATTCAAGTCGAAATTCATTTGCATGTGTTCTATTTATGAACTGCTCAGTTTCATTTTAGAGCTAAACATCATATTGCCAAGATTAAGAGTCCCGTGACTAATAATAACGGGTTTCGGGTAGGATTTGTTGACACCTTCTTTTACAATATCACTTGTTCACAATCAATTATAGCGTTATCGATAATCTACTCACTTCACAAATCACTAGGATATGCTATTCGTTTCTTGGCAATTGATTTATCACAGGAACTACCAATTCAAACCACTATGAAGCCTTCTCGTCATTTCTTGTGCAATCACATTGGGATGCCGACCCTCCAGAAGTCTATCCAATTCTCCAATTTTAATTCTCAAACCCCTTAGGTACAAACAAACTCTCGTTATATAGCCTGGGGTCGGCGTCCATAGGAAACACGTGTTCATTGGCCCATTACCCAGCACTGGGCATGGCACGGACCACATAAAAGACACCTCCACAGAGAACACAGCTCATATCGTGTGTTGGCTGAAACATATATACTGAGTCATTGTCTAGCAATGGGTATATGCGTCACAATATATTAAATAGCAAAATAACCAATCGCATTCTTATTACATGGTCATTACAAAACAAAATTTGAAACGGCGTATTCCCTAGTGTAGGCCAGACTTCCCAACGGCACAATTTACAGTTTATTTAGGCCACATAAAGTCTGTTTATAAAAATTGATAGACAATTTATGATATTCATGGTCAGTCGACATGGCTGAAAATGGAAAGACACAATTTAGTGGAAGTTTCTCATTCACCTGGTCAAGAGTTTACAGAATGATACTAGGGGCAAGATGGGCAGGCGGACAGATTTGGCCTGCGGAAGGTTGCGCAGCGACGTGCAGACACAGTAGAGGGGAAAACAAAACCTCGAAACCCGCACGAGATTCGAGAAAAGTATACTGGGCATAGAACATGTGTCTCAGTTCTTTCAGCGTTATATCTCAGAACATGTTCCTTTCCAATAAATGCTTAGAGAGCCAGGCTCGAAATGCGGAAACATTCATGCGAAGAGTGCGACATTCTGGTCCGAGCATAACCAAAATTGGAACTTCCCGACAACTTTCAGTGAAAGCCTCCTATATCGAATTTAAAAACAAAATCTGTCCAACTCTTAAGGTACTGACACCAGGCACCAGACAAGCAGAGAGATATGACCTCAAAACAAAGCAAAGCTATATTTTTTCTTTGAAGAAAACAGCCGGTATTCATATTAAGAAAGTTTCCAAAGAGGAAAGAAAATTATAGTACGAAATAACCAGCGAAGTTTCAAGTGAAGTATAATATTAGGGCTCCTGTTGATATATAAGATTTCTGAAAGACGTTTTTTTTCAACTGCACAGGTTATAGAAACAAGATGGAGGAAAAAAGGTGAATGATTCATTGGAAATGACATGGAAGGAACTGCATGATGGTGGTCTTATGCCACCGAAACATATAGCAGCAACAAAGATCGAAATTAAAACTGAGAATTTGTTGTGTTGACGGTAAATACAATTCATATATATATATATATATATATATATATATATATATCTGAAACACACAACAGGATGTAAGCAATGAAGAGAAATACATTACGGAAAACGTCATACCTTTATTAAAGTAATCAAATCACTCTTCTGTTAGCTACCTGAGTCAGCGATGGAAACACTAACCTATATTACTATGCTGTGTAGCATCTCTACTCTTTGTTAACCTTAGCAGCGGTATATCAATATTTGCAATCAATAAACATAGACTCAATGGGCAACCAATTTTATGGTACATGAAATTCCTTAAAAATTTGAAGAATCGCTCAGCTGGTGAGGCAATTTCCTCCTAAGATTGAGTGCCACAGGCATATTCGTAACAGCCCACTATTGGGCCCTATCCTGAGACTTCACATCCAATCTCTCTAAAAGCCATTACAATTTTATTCTGCTATGTATGCCTCGTTCCCCCAAATGGGGCCCTCCCTTGAGATTAACGCGATCATTTTTTTTCGCGTTTATCAACTTCCTATCACGAAATTTCTCACCTATATCATTTTCTTGATTTCATACATAATGCATGCCCTGACTATGTAAGTTGGGCGAATATTACAATACAACCACTTCAAATATTTCTAATAATTTCATGTATGAAGAAAAAACTGTATAGTAATGTTTGACACAAAACCGCACATGAAAAGTTTGTCCATGATAAGGTTTCGAATCCAGTGAAGAGAAACAATATTCGAAGATAATCTATGAAAACTTCTATACATTTTCCACGCATATGACACGTCACATTCGTCAATTCTGTGGATGAGATAATGTTGCCTGGCAACGCGATGATCAAATCCGTTACAGTATAGATCAGAAAAGTCATAAAACACTGGCTCCAAAACGTCTTCGGACCTCGTTAAGTGGATCGGGCGCTTTCAATTACGAAAATACAAATGACTGATTACTGATTCAACGTCAGTTCAAGATAAATTCACACATACAAATGAGGACCATGGTATTTTCTTATAACGCTGTTTTTCATAGCTGAGATGTATACTTACTTACTCATTGAGCTGAGCCCTCCTGCAGGAGCCGCCAATTGTGCAGCTACTCGAGAATTTCCCAGCATTTTATGCAACTCCAAGGTTCATTACCGTGTTCACAAGAGCCCTCCACCGGTACCTATCCTGAGCAAGATCAATCCAATCCATACCATCCCATCCTCTCTCTCAAAGATACATTCTAATATTGTTCACCCACCTACGCCTTGGTCTTCCCAGTAGTCTCTTCCCTTCTGGCTTTCCCACCAATATCCTATATGCACTCCTCTTCTCCCACATTTGTACTACATGCCTTGCCCATCTCATACTCCTTGACTTAATCATTCTAATTATACTTGGAGAAGAGAACACGTTATGAAGCTCCTCATTGTGCAGTTTTCTCAAACCGCCTGTCACTTCATCTCTCTTCGGTCCAAATATTCTCTTCAGCACCCCGTTCTCAAACACCCTCAGCCTATGTTCCTCCCTTAATGTCAGAGACCAAGTTTCACACCCATAGAGAAAGCTGAGATGTATAAACACGGGAATTACATTTATTTTTATTTCAGAAACGAAACTGTTTTCAAATCAAAGTATACATATTTAACGTGGAGGGTCGGATCGGACAAGGAATAAATTGGGGAAATACTAAGAAAAATACACATTTCAAATGGCGTATTGAGATTTCTCGAGGAAGGAGTTTGTGACTCGAGAAAATGCAGGAACTGAGAAAGGCACTGTACCTAGATTTCCCTGAAGAGCTTTCGAAGTATAAAATGGCCAGCCACGTCAGGGAAATATTGGAAAATGTCTTAAAATAGGCGAGTACGTCTCCTTTCCAAATTCTCTCATCATTCATTATTCCCAGTCATCCACAAATTCGATGCCATATGGACAATGCAGTTTTTTTATTGCTAGTGGGGTGGGACTAAGTCCCTTGCACTGCGGCCACTTCTGGCCTATTGTACCAGCCCCAGATGATAGGTGAGGGTGATTGTGGAGCAATTGGTGTAATGAAGATTGGCAGGGGAAACCGAGTACTCGGAGAAAACCTGTCCCAGCGCCACTTTGTCCACCACAAATCCCATTTGACCAGACCCGGGATCGAACCCGGGCCGCCGCGGTGGGAAGCCAGCGACTAACCGCTTGAGCTATGGCGCGGCCTAGACAATGCAGTTAGTAACATGTTAAACCAAATGCCAACAATCTCATTAGTTCAATGTAAAAATGGCCCTTCATGCCAACGTGAATAAAAATACTGAAAATCAACAATTTCAAATTTTGACGACTCTTTGAATTCCAACTGCTTCCTGGCAAATAAATTATTGCGACCACTAACTGTGGGATTACCTCAGCGCAATTGCCTCCCTACAGAGTATTGACAAATCAATTACATTAAGTGAATGTATGACGGTTGGAGATTGTTACGTTATGCGCATTCTGAATCAGCCCTTCGAAAAGCACCAGGCAGTCCGGAAAATGCTTCGAGTCAGTCGCTGTAAAAATGCACAAACAGGAGATTTACCCATGCGAGAGACGAGACAACTATTCAGAGCGGAACGCCCTATCCCTTAACGCTAGTCCATGAATCGTGGAACCATTTCGGACACGATACATTCGGGAGGCTCCAACTTGGAAACAGCTCAGAGACATCCTGACAGGATATTCGTGGGATATCTCAGGCACCCCATGCAAACCATAGCTAAAAAAGGTAAAGTTATCCCTGCAAAACGGCGTGAAGGCCTATACGGTTGTGAGACGTCGAGGGTCCCACATTTCCTATACAATCGACTCACAGATGGCGGTGAGGTTGTCAGCTTTACGTGCCGGCCGCCCTTTAACCCCAGGAAGATTCCTGGTACTCATTTCTGTTAGAGGCTGAATCGACCCCAGGGCCATAATGCGGCTGGAAGGATTAGGTCAATTGAAAAAAAAAATCTATCTCGTATGGACTCGAACCAGCGACCTTCCGGCTTGTAGCATGGATCCTCAACCAATTTCGCTACCGCGTGCCCGTTGCAAAGTTTGGGAACTCCTTGAAACAGGTATATTCGATTATGGCTCTCTTTTTATGGTTTCAAATTCGACCATTCGACGACAACACACAACCCACCCACCTGAAGATGCGCCCTTAACCAAGAAAGGGTCCATGACAAGTGCCCAGTTCTCTGTTTCGTGTTCGGTTGAACTCTAGACCTGGAGGGCGACATTCTCAGAACTTCCAGGAAAATATGTGGTCACTACATCAAATGAGGACACAGCTGCTTTCTTTCACACCCTATTCAATTAATTCTTCATTAAATGTTGCAACACTACATAGCCTGAGCTACCGACAGCGTCGTCAGAGTGATCATAAATAATTTGTACACGACAGGTGATAAGAAAAAACTAGTACAAATATTTCCACTCGCTCACTCACGGTGATCCATCCACACCTACAGGTCCGGCGTTCTGTATTGCTTGACAGAGGTCGAAGTATTGAGCAGGTGGGTGTAGCCGTAACGTGTTCTGGAGGCACTCTGTTCATATCTCGGCCGAAACTCCGGCTCTCCTGACTGAGGTTCTCCGTGGTTTTAATCGGTCCCTTCCTGTATTAGGTCACGACCGCCTCCTTCCTTATCCTTCCCAATTCATCATTAGTTTTACCACTCGATAGTCTAGAGAAAGCGTCTCCAAACTACGGCCCGCGATATGATTTTATCCGGCCAGCGAAAGAATTGTGCAAAAATGCTCCAATTGAACTAATTTTCCAATGAGTACTGGTAAATGTGATTCCGAGCTTATTGACCTGACATATTATACTGCAGTTCGATGGCTTAGCTGTGGAAAGGTTCTTTCGCGCTTTTTTCAGCTCAGGAATGAAATTGATACATTTCTTACCAAGAAAAACTATCACGAACCACTTTTATCAGATACCAAGTGGCCTTGGAAATTAGGAGTTTTGCTGATCTGGTAAACCATATGAACCATTTGAATTTAAAGTTGCAGGGTGAAAAGAACTTACTCTGTGATTTATTTGCACTTATCAAAGCATTCAGAGCAAAGTTGATACTTCTGGAAAGGCAAGTGAAAAATTGCAACTTTGTTCATATGCTATACTGTGCAGAGTTGCATAAAAAGGGTGAAGCAGAATTTCCTTCCTCGTTTGCAAATTTAGTCATTTCAGATTTGAAAGAACAAAATCCGTTTGACTGTGATGCTGCAGATGTCCCAAGTCAAATTCAAATGGAAATTATTGGACTTCAAGAAAATTATGATATTAAAGACAAATACAAGGAAGGAAATTTGATCGAATTTTATACATTTCTGAACTCTCAGCAATTTCCTAATTTAAAGACATTTGCTTGTAAATTTATCTCCATTTTGGGGAAACATAACTGTGTGAACAAACTTTTTCCCAGATGAACTACATCAAGTCGAAATACCGGGAAAATTTATCCGATGAACATTTGAAGTCGCTATTTGTGATTAGCGTTTCAAACTTTGAACCTCAATTTAATCAGATTTTAAGAATGCAAAAAGAGTTCCATCATTTACATTAATTATTTTAACATAATTTGTGTTGAAAATATGAGCATTTGCTGGTAATGTCTGTTGTCATTAATATACAATTATTTATTCTCACGTACTTTGTATTTAGTTTATGAAATTCTGTGCTTTCAATAAAACTCATATACCTACAGTTATTAATTTCTCATTTTATCCGGCCCGTTGAAAGTGCTGAACTACCTAATGTGGCCCGCGGTTCGAAAAGTTTGGAGACCCCTGGTCTAGTGTCTAAATGCTGACAGCGTCGTTAAAGTAAACAACAAAGAAAATGTTCGGAGCTGTTCGGTCTGCAGTCACCTGCTCACTCTGTTTCCTCGCTCGCGAATTCTTCTACCATGAAGATGGAGGCGATACGGCATTCTTCACAGAAAAAGAAAACAAAATCCGTAGCTTTAGTCCGCAAGCAAACTATACCGACCGAGCGACCGCCGCTTGTCGGCGAAGTCAGTACAACTTTAGCGGATAGAGGGTGTCACGTGGTCAGCGCAAGGAATCCCCACGTTCGTTAATTTCGGTTTTCTAGACCGGAGCCGTTATTTCATGAAATGGTTCCTCAATTATTCTCACGAGGCTGAGTGGACCCCGTTCTAGAAAATCTGGTAGCACCGGGAATTTAACCCAGTACCTCTGGATCTGTAGCCAGGAACTATGACCACTATACCACAGAGGCGGTCACCGCCGTGAAAACCTCAAATCTTACATCCTGTGTCGATCTTCGTCGAACGGTTCTCTTTCGATAAGAGAAGAAAATGAAGGGTTTCTGCGAACGTAGTTCGAGAATAGCTGTTCAGTGTGGTCAGTACTGAAGGCGAGTATTAATAATACGCGTAATTACAATTATTAATTTAATTACTACAGTTGTTAATCACAGACATAATAATTCGGGAGAAGGTGAACACTAGCTATTGGGGGTTCTTAAGGCTGTAAATGAGGGCCTGTGGACAGAACCAGGACAACGTTCTCTCCATGTCCTCGGATATTCCTTTGCTAATCCTTTCAAATTTTTTAATTACGTTTCATTTCATGACGGAATACACAACACAGAATTACCGAGTAATAAGTCAACAATGAATTCGAAAGGATGTAGAAGGAAACCATAGTGGCCCTGCTACAAGCTGGAAGGTAGCGGTTTCAGGTCCCGATGAGGTGGATTTTTTCAATTTACCTAATCCTTACAGCCGCACTATGGTCCTGGAGTCTACTCAGCCTCTACCAGAAATGAGTGCCAGCAATCCACCTGCTGGATAAAGAACGGCTGGCGCGTAAGGCTGACCTCACCGCCATATATAAGCCGACTGTCTAGAAAATGTGGAAGCCTCGACGTCTCACAACCCTTATGGGCCTCCACGGCCTGTGATAGGGATAGCTTTAACATTTTTCTACATTATTATGTTGTTGAAATAGGAATGTCTGTTTTATCTAATGCATTTTGTGTTTCGCTGAAATGCCGTTTATAAGCCAGCTACATGCTAAGCTTAATACAGGCCGAGGAAAGCCGGTGGGAATACTGTTTACTGCATTACGGAGTAGGGCAATCGTGTTTTCGGTCTTACTTTATTATGTCTGCTAGTACAAGACATTCTGAAAAAATGTTATGAACTAGAATTATTAATTTTTCTCAAAATTTTAGAAGTTCTACATACTACAATAATCTTGAAGGGGAAAACGAGAAATGGATACTACAAAAGGACGAATGAAATTAACGAAGGACAACAAATTTAATATAATTTGAAGGTAAACACATAAACATCAAAAGATAAACATCCAATATAGTATAAGATTCGAGTTCATTCTTCTTGGATGTATTTGTATGACACTATGAATGTGCTGCATAATACATGGCGCACCTAACCTCAAAATATATACCAATCAAATGCTGAGCAAGAGTCTCTGCACGTCTGGTCTCCAAAGCAAGAAACAGGGTTTAGTGAGGCAAAGGTAAAGTAAGCTGTAACAGGCCGTGGAGGCCCATAGGATTGTGAGACGTCGAGTCTCCCACATTTTCTAGACAATCGGCTCATAGATGGCGGTAAGTTTGTCAGTCTTACGCGCCGGTCGCCCTTTCCCCCCAGGAACATACCCGGTACTCATTTCTGTTAGTGGCAGAGTCGACTCTAGGGCAACAGTGCGGCTGGAAAGAGTAGGTAAATGGAAACAAAACCCAACTCATCTGCAATCGAACCGGCGATCTTCCGCATTACAGCGTGCCCCGAGTTTACTGGGGTGGGTTGCTAAACCACGGTGAATTTATTCTCTCTGTCGGACTGACTGTGCATGTCCATCACATTTGCTTCGCAACGGCTATTGACCCAGTATGCAAAACTGGCTTGGAAAAAACTCTTTGATTTCTTAATATTGCAAACATCACACACTGAGAGTAACAAGGTTATCACAGGAAGTGTAACATTACCGCACTCCCTTCCGCTTCCTCTCCAAAGTCCGTCACGGACACTACAACACATTGCGAGCCGAACATCTCAATGATATCACACGCCACACCAACAGGCAATAGGAGTGGGCGCAATCAGTAGCAAAACTGCAATAATTTCTGTATGTCGCCATACTGGACCGAACCAATCACCTATACAAAAAGGGGGTAAGGTAAAGCTATCGCTGTAACAGGCCGCGGAGGCCCATACGATTAGGAGAGGTCGAGGTTCCCACTTTTTCTAGAAAATCGGCTCACAGATGGCGGTGAGGTTGTCAGCCTTACGCACCGGGCACCCATTACACCCAGGAAGATTCACGCATTAGCGTAGTTGATATAGGCGCTATGCTACAAGCCGGAAGGTCGCGGGTTCGATTCCAACGAGATCATTGGATTCGTCAATTGACATAATCCTTTCAGCCTCTAACAGAAATGAGTGCTACAAATCTTCTAGGATTCACATATACAATTTTATCAATAAGTCTCAGAATTACTGGAATTTTGGACTTTATTCGTTGTCCGGTATTTTAAAAACTAGACAACACAACATTTCGGAAACTGGATCTGTTTTCGTCCACAGCAAAGGGCTAAAGCTAACCTCAGTGACTCGATCCATCGTCAGAACCCTTTCAAATCTATACATTCAAATATATAGCAAATACATGTTCACCACTGTTAAGAAAAACAAGGGCACCTAATGGTGACTCGGCATAATGCTCAGATAATTCCTCCCCATTTGCCTGGAGGGACTGGGGATAACAATGAAAAAGTCGGGACAGCCGGTACTCCGGCCGATATTTGAGCAGAGCACCTACCGAATACAAGTCTAGATTTTCTTTTTCCAATTTCGTGAGGTGGGGTAAAACTGAGTCCACTTGGTACGTCGACCACTAATTGGCCTGTTTTACCAGACCCAGATGATAGATGAGTATGGAGCATTTAGTAGAATGAGAATTGGCAGGGGAAACCGAAATACTCAGAGAACACCTGCCCAAAGCCACTTTGTCCACTACAAATCCCACATGACCTTACCTGGGATCGAACCCGAGCCGGCACGGTGGGAAGGTGGCGACTAACCGCTTGAGCTATGGCATGGCTTTTTTTTATTTCTAGTGGGGTGGGACTAAGTCCTTTGTACTGCAGCCACTTCTGGCCTATTTTACCAGACCCAGATGATAGGTGAGGGGGATTGTAGAGCAATTAGTGGAATGAAGATTGGCAGGGGAAACCGAAATACTCAGAGAACACCTGCCCAAAGCCACTTTGTCCACTACAAATCCCACATGACCTTACCTGGGATCGAACCCGAGCCGGCACGGTGGGAAGGTGGCGACTAACCGCTTGAGCTATGGCGCGGCCCAGTGGTATGGTCTTAGTCTAGAATGTTACACATGAACTGACTTATTCGGAAGTTAGTTGTTATAACTGAAACCCAGTTATACCTACTTTGTGTAGGGTTTTCAAGTTTTTACCACAAAGAAGTGGTAGACGCAGATGCACTGTAACATACACGGTACGCCTACTATACGAGTATATGGCAGACATGTCTGACTTCCAGTCTCTTAACTTATCAGACTTCCCATCTGTAAGGAACACTACACGACAGAGCAATTTACTGCCAGGAAATAGAAGTAGGGGCCGCAATGGAAGTTACAGAGCCAAATCCAGCCACGGATCAACTTGTAATGAATTACAGATACGTATTAGGAAACGGAAGTTAATATTTGCAACTAATTTGAAATTTAATTTCGGTTACTAAAAAGGCAATTATGGATAATGAGCTGTAGCGAAAGTTTGGTACTCGTTGGTTTAGAAATCTAAACATTACGATTGGTTTACGATGTAACGTATTACATTCAGTTATCTGTGTTCGTGTACGTATTAAGATTGGGTAAATTCGGAAAAGAAATTAGTGTTGTAGATCAGTGGTTCTTAGCGGGGCCCATTCCTTATTTCGGAAGGGCCATAGGCAAAAAGTCGGAAAATTGGGGGAACATGAAAACTGTCAAGTGGGCCACGAAAATTTCACTTCTAAAATAAAATTATTAACAATATAAAAACAAACAAAAGTGCAAAATGGTCAGTACATATAATAATTCAATATCCTTACCATGCGTACCTTACTTACAAGGGACAGAACCTACTGTACTTAGACCACAGCCCTAGATCTGGGAATTCAAAGTACTGGTAAACAGGCGTTCGCCTTCTCGGAGCAGGCAAAGCCCTAACAAAATGATTAACTGGGAAAGTAATACTTCATTTTCCTAAATATATCCCACTCTCGTGTGAGTTTTACCGCCACCTTTTCAGCAAATTTTAGGCGTTCAGTTCAGTATTCGGAGTGTTGGGAAGAAGACATTCTTCTGCGCAAGTTCTATTATTGGGGCAGTTCCCTATTTTGGAGGTAAGCTAACAAACTCCAGCTACTATTTTTCGATAACTAAGCATTGCATTTCATAATAAGTTGAACTATCATTGCAAATCAATTATTACCTTTCAACAGAATTTGAATACATAAGAAAAATGTTGTGAATTGATTAGAGCAGTAATAGTTTTTGTTAGGAGCATAATTATATATTGTAAATAATTAAAATATTATATTAGTAAAATTATATTAAAAAAAAGATTGTAGTTAAACCTTTTTATTTTTAATATTCATTATATTATAAACGAATATGTTATAAGTAAAAATTCAGTTAAAAAGTAAATATTTATTATAAATAATACATTTATTATAATTAAACAAAGAGTGAATGAAAAACAGAAGTGGGTCACGAGAAAAAAAAAGGTTGAGAACCACTGCTGTAGCTTATTCGATTTGCTGTTACTTTCCAACGAGAACAAAGTTTCCTAGCTATGAAGTACAAAGTGAATACGATGTGAACTGGAAGCTGGGATTTATACAAGACACTTTCGTTGATTCGTTGTCGACAAGAGTCCTTGAAGAAGCTTGGCCACGCTGTAGTCACAGAAACGTTCACATGAAGGTCCTTGTTTAGACGAGGAAGTACTGAACGTAGAAAGCTTTCACGAAGCCTGAGCTTATGGTTCCCCTCCCCCACAATCTACCCGGCAAGAACATGACAGAATGAAATATACACGAAATTACTTAGTGAATGTATTCCAGAATTAACGTTTCAGAATTTTCCTAGATGTAGCGAGAGTTTGGGTGATGTTCCTCGGGCAATATCCGCCGGCTGGGGAGGTCGGCGCTCCGCGAAATGCTTGAATTTTGGTGATATGTAGTGTGACCTTATCAACAGCAGTAACGCATGAATGCGCAGAGCAGAATGCATAGACTTTGCCAACAGCAAAACATAAGGTTCTCTACATTTACGTCTAAAACATCATATAGAGATCAATGAAGAAGGAAAAAGCGCAACTAAAGCATTTGTACAAACTGGGACACTGCCAGTAAGAATCCTTATATTTCGCTTAGTGGGGGGTGGAGTCCAACTGGGTCTACTCGGAACGGCGGCCACTGATTGGCCTATTGTACCTGCCTCGGGTGATTATGACAATGGAGAATTTGGTGGAATGAAGATTGGCAGGGGAAACCGAAGTACTCGGAGAAAATCCGCCATAGCGCCACTTAGTCCACCACAAATCCAACTTGACCGGACCCGGGCCGCCGCGGTGGGAAGCAAGCGACTAACCGCTTGAGCTATGGCGCGGTCCTAGCCTTATATTTACTCCATGTTTTACTTCAACGAACATATGAAACACACTCATATTTTACAAGTAGCTACTTCTATCCCTGGACTGGTACCATTACTTACCAATGTGCGATACGAGGTATAGTTCACGGTACATTAGCACTGACACTGCTTTTGTGTCAATACAAGCATTGATCTCAATTTGCGATTCTCGTGGACTAGATGAAAAGCAGCAAACAGCAACGCAGTATTATCATGCATGATAACAGTGTACACCAACTTTGCATTCATTTTAATCAACTAAAGCATATAACAGGGGCGCAATATCCCCGTAATAGTATAGGAATATACAGTACAATGTATCTCAGAAATAAATACTGGTACAGAAAATTGGAGGGTGAGTACTGTGGCCTCAAACAATGAAAATCGTTTCTATATACATGGGTCCGAAATGCTTCGGTAACGAACTAAAGCCAGTCGAATGTGCTGAGGATTAGAACTGTGGATATAAAGTACGAATTTATCCTAGAAACACTTTTAAAGAAACTGGAATTTAGAGTGGACCGTGCTGAAAATGGGTGCCGTTTACCCAAATATGAACCAGTAAATGGGCCACTTTATCGATTCTAATTCAACTGTAGGTTACGATGCTCCCTACATGGATCGAGTGTCTACATATAGGTCTGCCTCTCACAGCTCAATTAGCTTCTCAAAAGTGATTAATCATCGGGAAAATAAGAATGCAAAGTAACGGAACAATATTTAATGATTAAATAATTTAACAAAATGTGTACATGCTTGAAGAGTATTTTCTTTTGACACTACAGCCCCAGTGGGCCTAGGCCTACCTCCATGAACTTATCCGTTCATTTCGGTTTTTCTAGATCTTACACATTCGGTAGGACCCCTTGGGCGGGTGATCAGCTCGTCGCAAGGCCTCTACCTGTACACAAACACAGAAAAGCGCACACACACAAACTAAACATCCATGACCTGAGTAGGATTCGAACCCACGATCCCGGTGTCCAAGCGAGCGAAGACAGTACATGCCTTAGACAGCTCGGCTACCGTGACCGGCGCTTGAAGAGTATGGCAACAAATAAATACACCGGGGATTGACAGGGGAAACCGAAGCACTCGCCCCAGCGCCACTTCGTCCACCACAAATCCCACTTGACGAGACCCGGGATCAAACCCGGGCCGCCGCGATGGGAAGCCAGCGACTAACCGCTTGAGCTATGGCGCGGCCAAAAAAGACCATAGTCCTAGGCCATTAATGCAGAATTACAGACTAGGAATGAGGTCCTGATATGGGTCCTTAGGAGAGCTAGATACAACCACATACATCAACATAAAGCGTAACAGGGCAAAAAGTGTTTCTTACTTACTTATAAATTTAACAGCAAACAAACTTCTTCTGGACATGGCATACTTTCTTCATGAATTCAGTTAGATACGTAACCTAACCGTTCTCGAGTAACATACAACTTAATCAGCTCATGAGGATCAGAGAACATGGTGTACCTGCCAGATACAAGTTGAATACCTCATCGTACGCTGCAGCAGAACATCCTTTTACCAATACCCATGAAAAGGCGTAGGAGGGCCCTCTCTTTCCCCGGCACAAACCCAAACTTGAATTTCGTAAACTACAAGTACATTGCATAATATGGCAATCACAGGATGCTTGAAAGAGAAGTTTGCGTGCGCACAAGCGTAAGCTGGGCACAAGTCTAGAGTTTCAGGCAACAAGCCGAGAGAACGCAAACACGTGGAAGTGGTGTGCTAAGGATCAGAAGGCAGGGAATATGACGTCAGAGAAGTCATGGAATATAGGAATAGAGTGTTGCCGACCGCACCATGAGTCCAAGGAGCCAGCAGCGACGCTGCATGACTCACTGTAGTAGATGCATCCATCAGCGTGTATACTAATAGACTTCAAAGGATTCCACAACCACTTCTTAACAATTACCCAAGTTTACTATTTTCCCGTTGTTTTGCTGCGGACAGAAGTTTAATTAACGGGACAATTTTTTCTTTTTCCCCCCCCCCCCTTGGCACTACAACCCCAGTGGGCCTAGGCCTACCTCCATTAACTTCTCCGTTCACTTCGGTTTTTCTAGATCTTACACATTCGGTAGGACTCCTTGGGCGGGTGATCAGCTCGTCGCAAGGCCCTTACCTGTACACAAACACAGAAAAACGCACACACACACAAACTAAACATCCATGCCCTGAGTGGGATTCGAACCCACGATCCCGGTTTCCAAGCGAGCGAAGACAGTACATGCCTTAGACCGCTCGGCTACCGGGACCGGCTAACGGGACAAATACTATACTATAAATTATTTCTTCCTGCTATACTGAAGGAAAATGAAAAAGGATATAGAATAAATCACTCCTCGGCTTAGCGTGTTGTGAATTTAAAATGCATGATATTGTCACGTATTGGCGGTACGCGTGACACTGATAACGGGTTCTAGATAGGATGAATGGATTTACTGGATATTCACAAGTCGTAACTACAATTACATCTTACACCCACAATATCACCGTACTATTACACATGAAATATCTTCAATTCCTGTTAATACTTCAGGTATTAAGCTGCCTTCTGGATTCTCCTCGCCTGAACTCTGAACTCGACTCTCCTGGACTCCCTGTGACTAAACCTTCTTCAACTACGAACCTCCAGTAGCTATGTCCTACCGACAACTAACTCTGTGTGCCCTTTCTCTTAACTGAACTCGCTGCAAGTGGACTAGGGTTATACAGCCGCCGCACGAACCAACGCACAGAAAACACAGCACTTTACTGTTGCGTGGTGCAGACCACATAGCAAACACAGCTTCCTATATTGTTGCGTGTTGAAACGTGTTTACCGAGTCGTTGCCTAGAAACGGGTTGCATAGCCCCGTTGTTCTATTGTTGCGTGCGCGTATTACTTGTCAATGGCTGTTTCTTTGGCTCGATAGTTCTTGCATGGAGTAAATACTCCACAATATAAATGCCTGGTTATAAGAACTCTACAAGATATATGATAGCAACATTTCAATGGGCTTCTCTAACAAATATCCGAAAGGTATTTTGAGTTAAATCAGTGTTACGATGTATTTCTGACGTAATGAAAAATACAAAAACTTCGAAAAAGCGATATTTAAGTAAGAATATTTCAATTTTCGTTTAAATTCAATGTACCTTCAAATTTGCTGGTACATCAAGTGATTGAGCCTGCTCCTATATTTCGGAACATCTAAGGCCGACATAACAATTTTTATTGAAAAATGAACAAGCAATTTTAGTTGGAAATTTCAGACGGGAAGATAATACTAAAACGGACCTCATAGAACTAAGATATGATGGTATCGACCGGATATATTTCGCTCAGGATGATAACCATCGACGGCCTCTTCAAAACACAGCAATGAATTCTTGGATTCCGTAAAAGGCAGTAAGCCGGCCACGGTAGCCGAGCGGTCTAAGGCATGTACTGTCTTCGCTCGCTCGGAAGCCGGGATCGTGGATTTGAATCCCACTCAGGGCATGGATGTTTGTGTGCGTTTTTCTGTGTTTGTGTACAGGTAGAGGCCTTGCGACGAGCTGATCACCCGCCCAAGGAGTCCTACCGAATGTGTAAGATCTAGAAAAACCGAAGTGAACGGAGAAGTTCATGGAAGTAGGCATAGGCCCGCTGGGGCTGTAGTGCCTAGGAGAAAAAAAAAGGCAGTAAATGTCTTCACTAACAGAGCGGTAATTAGCTTCTGAAGGACAACGAGAGATGCAATTAATATCAGAATACACGTAGTATAGAAACATTAATGAGTCTGCAGCACACCGTTTGTTCACGAATTTGGCATAGGTAATTACTAAAATTGTGATTTCTCCTTGAAAAGGTTCTGCTTTAAATGTGCTGAAGCAATCTGTTTTCTTAGGCGTTGCTTAAGATTTTAATCCAACATACAGTAACGTGTATAGTTAGGCAACGGCGCGATAAACATCTCGCGTAAGCGTACTCAACAATAGAACGAATGTTTATAGCTCGTTGCTAGGCAACAGTCAGCGCGCCAATTGACAAGGGAGGTACCGATCACGTGACTGGTTTTCTATGAGGTCCGTGCCGCGATCGTTGCTATGCAATGTTTCGGTAAACACGTTTCAACAATAGAGACTGTGTTTTTTGTGTGGTGGGTGAGAAGACTATATAACTACAATTACAGACATAAGAGGTTTCAGTTTTCAAGTGACAGTGAATGAGTTCTGAGTTTGTGTAAGAAGATAGCCACGGAAAGTTCGTCGTGTGAAGACATGGCGAGTGATTTTAATATTTTAATATTTTGAGCGTGTGACTCAGAAAGATTGTGCTAGTTTCTGTGTTGAGAACCTTTGCCAGGAGAAGACTAATGAAGACGGAGAATCCTAATGCGTGTGGAGCGCTGAAAAGAAAAAGTGTGTAAATTAGCAATAGCGTTGTATTGCCTGCAATTAAGAATGGTTTTAACCAAAGTGCTAATAAATTCAATCATCCGAACTAGAACCCGTCATTGTCACGCGTACCACCCTACACGTGACAATACTTTTCTACCGATTAATAAATTTCATTACATTAACATTCTGGAGGAGTGTGGAAGAACGGTTAACGGCGTATTCTTTTCATTTCAACCGCCTGCAAAGCTTCGTGCTTAACAGCATGTCGCATCAGCTGACAGTAATTACGAAAGCGTAAAGTTTGAAGCTTCGCATTCTCAATCTTCTTATCGGAGATATCGACCCGAGTGTCGGTTCTGCGGAAACTTCCAGCGAGTCTTAACATTAGGCACAGGCTAAGAACTGTCGTTCACGCTGCTAAGATATTCTTCTACCTTGCGCAGAAGCTAATTCATGGATATCGCATAAGTTTAGCGGAACGCTAACGAGTCAGCACTCTCTTGAACTGTCCGGAACTTGAGAGGAAAGTTTCTCTTTAGAAAACAAATCGGTGAGAAAGATAATATTTACGACGGGACCAACAATTATATAATCAGCAAAGATCTGATATGAATCTGCAAAATAATCTCTAAATTTTTATTTTGGCCTTCCAAACCTTACACCAATCACAGTGGAAGGCGGTCTAAGGCATGTACTGTCTTCGCCTGCTCAAACATCTTGGGTTCGAAGCCCGCTCGAGGCATAGATATTCGTATTGTCCTGTGTAGGTAGTGGCCTGGCGGCGGGCTGATCCCCCACCTAAGGAATCATACCGACTGCCTATATCATTCCATCTCCTTTTCTCTCCTCTTGCTCCCACTTTGGAGCACATGACTAATTTCTGAGTTTCATGATCATTTTACAGATGGTAAGACTCCTTGGACGGGTGATGAGCTCGTCGCAAGGCCTCTATCTAAACATAGTACAACACAAACACAGAATAAACGAATACACACACCAAACATCCATGCATTGTGTGGGATACAAACCCACGATCCCGGCTTCCGAGCGAGGAAAGACAGTACGTGCCTTAGACCGCTCGGCTACCGTGACCGGCTCTATATCATTAAGAAACTGTAAAACAGAGGCTAACGTTCATCCTAGCCTGCAGGGCGCACAGATTTTCATATTTCAAAGCCTTCCAAGTACTGCGTGTAGTACTGGCTAACACTGAGAGTATGCTCCAATTTTAATTGGCATGCCGATAAATAATATAATCTTCAGTGTCATATAATCTCGAACGCTGTGACCGTAGACTCCGCTTCAGAGGGTAAATGCTTCTTCATAGTGTGACGACGTTCTGATTTGCCATGGTCCTGTAGGCCACGGTTCAATCGAAAACGTATTATTCTGACGGAGCGATAAATTTCTTGGACCACTGAACCATACTCGTATGTACTGAAAAGCAGGGCTGTCGAATAACAAAATTAGAAGTAATGATTCCAGCCTTTCACAGAGATTAACTGTTGTTGCTGAGTCTCCGGGTGGGTACTCGATGTGGATCTATCTTCAGAGTTGATATGAGAAGGGTGGATGAGTAAACCTAAATATATATATAAACTCACATACCTTGTAAACTTCGGTACTGAAGATAGAGGAAACACGTACCTCCGGACCGTCACTGAAATAATATTTGCCTAACTACTATGTGATGATTTGATAACGAATGTTATAAAATAGCCTTCACATTTTTTACGTACGTATATACCTTCATACACGCGGTAGAGTAGTTGGTTGAGGCACTATGCCACAAGCCGGAAGGTGGCAGGTTCGAGTCCCGATGAGGTGGATTTTTAAATTGACCTAATCCTTCCAGTCGCACTNTTCCTGGGGGCAACGGGCGGCCGGCGCGTAAGGGTGACAACTTTACCGCCATCTGTGAGCTAAGTGTCTAGATAATGTGGGACCCTCGACGTCTCACAACCCTATGGGCGTTCACACTCTATTACAGGGACAGATTTACATATCTTCATATAATTCCTTCACCTAAGTTATTATCGTTTCAGCGCATGTTTTAACCAGCAAGTTTAAATATGATATTTAATAATTCTTATTAATCTTGTGAAAAAGTTTTCAATTTAATTTCTATAACCAAGCAGACTCTTACTTCTATGACACACGGGACTAAATATAGCAGGAAATTTAATTTCATCCATGCTGTCTCTATCAGAAAGATCGATATTACTCGAATAGTCGACATAAATCTCTATAAAATCCCAAGAATCTTGCGGCGCTGAATAAAATCCACACCTAGCATCACAACGGGCTGTATTCTGTTTCAGTGTTTTTCTTTTGCCTTAGTTCCCATAAAATACTCAAAAGTCGAAAACAAACTGCTGTTAAGGCAGTTTTCTTTCCTGACAGGCCACTAGGGAAAATGAAAAAGCTGAAACAAAGAGATAAGGCACATACGTTTCTGAGATCAACAGATGAACACAACCACAGTAGCAAAGTGCAGTTAAGCAGCTTTCCACAGAGTTGTAAACTTCAGTAAACATTAACACCCACGGACACCAAGAGGCAATCCACGTGACAGTTTGCCTGTTTGAAAGTTATTTAGTGATGCCGTAACAAACAAAAATCTTATTTTAATCGCGGTCCTCTGGATTATGACACCATGTGATCCACTAGATGATTACCAGAGTTTATGTACAAGGCAGAAGGTTCACCCACGAAGCTGGTAACCACACATCAGCCTACACGATGTCGTAACCCAGAATATGTAAGTAGAATGTTCACCCAAGATGCTGACACCGAATATGAAAGCAGAAGGTTCACCCAAGATGCTGATGACCACATATCAGACTACACGATGCCGTAACCCAGAATATGAAAGCAGAAGTTTCACCCAAGATGCTCATAACCACACATCAGAATACACGATGTCGTAACCCAGGAGATGAAAGCAGAAGTTTCACCCAAGATGTGAGTAATCATACAGCAGACTACATTATATCGTAACCCCGAAGATCATAATCTAAATTTTCAACCCCGTGAAAACTTCAAATCCTAATTAGAATTCCAAGAGATAAACTTATGACTATGGTGACGAAGTAACAAGAGTGGATATGACCATGGCCTACTACAATACAAATTTATACCTCGGCATTTCCTTGGCGAACTGCGAAATCGCAGAGAAACCTTCAGGTTAGCCGGTGCTCCAGCCGTGGGTCGAACCAAGTACCTCCTTAATGCAAATCAGATGCACTGACTTTTAAGGCGACTAGTTGGTCCCCTAAACATCCATCATAAAGGCCAAGGCCTATTATTGTGTGGTCATGCAGCACTCATTGTTCATTTTATGGTTTCTTTTCGACGCTCTCAGCGCCTAGATTATGCGTCGTAAGATTATCGATGAAAAATGAATTGAAAAGAAAGTGTTCGTGGCCTAATCAAGGTATTATGCCGGTATCTCCCTTCAGAGACTGAGGAAAATCATGAAATATTAGAATCAGAATAGGCGGTGCTCCATCCGAGATTCGAATCAGACACTTCCTGTACCCAAGTCTAGAGCGTTACAGCTATAACAACCCGATTTGTGACACTGTTAGTAGCTACAAACACACACAATGTAATGCAGTGAAATATTTAGTTAGTTAGTTATTTAGAGAGGGTGGGTTTCCCCATGCACCGCGACCAGTTTGATCTATTGTGCTTCCCTCTATGATATTCTACCAGTCTCTATAACCTACCGATAAATGGTGCGTACCATCAGTCCCGCCGAGCAAGCGAGTTCGGCCACTTGCTTAGAGGTGTCTTTAATGCTTCCCCCATCTATCAGAGGTCTTAGAGACTATTGTTGGGCGGGAAACGTCCTGGAATTTGGCTCAGTGATCCCCTTTGGGGACATGAGGTTCTTTTACGTGCCGTAAAGTTACGACACGGGACACACAGCTTAAAGTCCCTCCCGGAGGACTTGTTCCCCGAATTTTCCGTCCTTAAAAATTCGACGACCTCCGCCGGGTGTTTGAACCCGCGTACCACGAGTCATGAGGTGGGAACGTTACCTCTAGACTACGTAGGCCGCTTCAGTGAAATATTTAATCATTCAAATAAAGTAAATTTAGATTCATTCCCAGCAGAAAGCAAAGGCACAAAGTTCAGAATTCCTATTTGACTGCTCATGGAATCTGTGATGAATACAGAGTCTGCTAGCCCCGTCTCATTTTGTATCTTACGCTTTGTACAAGATATGAGGATATGAAATAATAGATGTATCCTGCCTCGCCCTTGACGTCAACCGCTCTGGTTCTACTGCGGTAATACTGTGCCATATTTCCCTCTACAAGCACTTACCTCAAAGTAAGAGCAGATTACGCAACAGAATACAGGCCCTGCGTACGCTTATATCACATTTCACTGTCTGAGGCATTACGCCGGGAAACGCAAAAGAGTGAAAGCATCACAGACAACAGAGGAGCACTGTCTCTATGAGGTTCAAACGCGACTGAAGTATGAATACACTATTAAAAAGAGAGAGAGAGAGAGAAAAAAAGCACGACTCACAAGAGACCATTCAGCAAAGTTTCACATTCACTCAGTTTATATAATGAAACAAAATAGTAAAGACCATGAAAGAGGGAACACAATAAAAAATGTAATTATCCTATATTTAATTTCAATCCACTGAATCGGCATACACTTTACAAGCAAGGCCACTTTCAAGTCAGATCGCTTCCAAGAATTCAGTATGGAACACAAATTATATCTAACAGAAGATCATATGTGGTAGCTTTCCCAATTAATTCACTTCATATAATTCCTCCTATAAGCCAGAGTAACTCAAACAGGAAAGCGAATAACTTCAGGTTAAGTCGGGACTCGACTTTCCACAGAGGCATAGCATGTCCTTTCTTCGCTTCAGAGGCCGTGCCATAGTGCAGGCGGGTAGTCGCCGGTTCCCGACCGCGGCAGCCCAGTTCAGGTCATGTGGGATTTGTGGTGCACAAACTGGCAATTGAGCAGGTTTTCTCCAAGTACAACGGTTTCCCCTGCCAATTCTCATTCCGACTGCTCCAAATTTATCATTATCTATCGTCCGAGGGTGGTGCAAAAGTCCAATTGGTGGCTGATGTACCAAGTGGACTCAGTCTCACCCCACACCAAGAAACTAAAGGAAAGAAAAAAGCTTTCCGCTTCAACGCCCGGACTCGGGTATACGAGTACACATCAATCAGTTTGTGAGAAGTTTTGTATAGGTATAAAATCGCAGTCGTTTTTAGGGAGAAAAATTACAAATGTCTGATGCAAGAATTGTTGAAAATACGTATTTCGGTATAAGAAAGGTAAAGTACAATTGAATAATTTCGGTTGACCGTATTATGTGACAAGAAACTCTGCGATTCTTACAGGCCATGCAGGATTGTCAGGACATTCAAATGAAGAAGGCTACGATGGAATTGAATGTGAGTAAGATGGGAGAGACAATGTAAACAGAATTCTGGCAGCGAGTTAGAAAACCAAAATGGATACGGTAGTACAATATTATGTTGGATATCGATGGGATTGGGATAGGCTGTAGAGAGGTGTTGGCTGAAACGTGTCGAAAGGCTCACTGTTATGTTAGCTATGTTGAACCTTCGGGTTCTACGGAAGTGTTAGAAAGTAAAATGGCCTACACTGACAAAACATCAACAAAAGAATTCACGCAGATCGCTGGATTTGTGGGAAAGCTACTGTGGTGGCAGACACATGAGCGTGATCCCACGCACTATGTTTTCTGATATCGCAAGAGAAGTAGTTTCAAATCTATTCAATTAGAGGATTAAGAGATATGAGAGAGGAGCCGAAGAAATGTTTCCTCACCTATTCGCAGGCGAAACTCTATAAAATGCGGATATATTTCAAGAAATCGATTCCATGAAGCACGTGCACTTCTGTTACAAAACATGAAAAGTCATTAATCACGGAGGCTCACTACGGATAATCATATTGAAGTGTGTATAATTTTAAAAGGTCGCATTAACAGATGGTGAAAATATGTTAACCCCTATCCGAAACAGTAACAACCTCCAGTATAAGGGGGAGCTTATAGGCCTATTCTGAACAATGTTCCATGTACATTATGCTAAATAACAGTCATGTTATGCTCTTCTGAGAAAAATAAAATGCGTAGCATGAGCGGAAAATGAGAGCCGACACAGGGTACATTTAGAGAAACGNGCTCTTCACCGTTTGAACATTTCGATTCTGCAGACGGAGGAAGCAGTAGCTTCCGAAACGTCCGAAACCACCACCGGCAATACACCGTTACCTAAGCCGTAAGGCCTGAATCTAAATAGCACAGTTGCTCTTCCCGACAATATTTAAACACAGAAGGATATTTTGCCGAGAATACTTCAGTGTTCATGGCACAGACTTAATTAAATCTAGTTAACGCGGAATGGCTTTACACGGGTCTCAGAACACTAAACACGCCACTGAACCGAAACATTTACATCAGTGTGTTACTTTGCCTTGGAGGCGTAGAGCCCTAAAACTGCCGATACTCGTATATTTACACAGAATGCAGACAAGCAGGCAACTTCAAGACATCGACTGAAATAAGCTTTCATTCTCTGTTGGGACAAATCCACACGGCGTTATTCTTGCGATCCTCATACAAACTATGAGACATAAACCACTGTTTCTTTGAGGTGGGATATGACAGTTACGTTCGCCATATCAAGGAGAAAACCTTCCGAGCTTGTTCCCAGTCCTCTCTTTGGTTACATATTTCATACGCCTCAGCTTGTACAACTCGTTCAGCCAGCGAGTCAGTCCTCATCTGGAAGTCTAATTGAAACGGCCTCAGAGTGCCACAGACCGTAATGCAGAGGCAATAGAGAAACATCTAAGTACGGCATTTGGCAGTTGACACCCTGCACGGCCTTAACAGCAGTTACGTCAAACAAAACATAGCCAGTGAAGCAGGCGGGCGTGTTAATGAAGCACTCGGTAATTAGTAGGGATGTTCTAGCGGCGCTAAGGGGGCGCTTCTGTGATCACCTTTCAGAAGATTTAAATAGACAGGATTGGTATCATAGACTCATTACGAAATGATCATATGAGGATAATATAAGTGCCTAGTCGCCGGTCACGGCAGCCGAGCGGTCTAATATTTTTTTTTTTTTTTTGCTAGTGGGGTGGGACTAAGTTCCTTGTACTGCGGCCACTTCTGGCCTATCATACCAGCCCCAGATGATAGGCGAGGGTGATTGTGCAGCAATTGGTGGAATGAAGATTGGCAGGGGAAACCGAAGTACTCGGAGGAAACCAGC
>NW_019741974.1:2420428-2460269 GCF_002891405.2 Cryptotermes secundus | reverse complement strand
CAACCCCCACTTGGCCAGACCCGGGATCGACCCCGGGCCGCCGCGGTGGGAAGCCAGCGACTAATCGCTTGAGCTATGGCGCGGCTTAGCCGAGCGGTCTAAGGCATGTACTGTCTTCGCTCGCTTGGAAACCTGGATCGTGGGTTCGAATCCCACCCAGGTAATGGATATTTAGTTTGTCTGTGTGCGTTTCTCTGTGTTTGTGTACAGGTAGAGGCCTTGCGACGAGCTGATCACCCGCCCAAGGAGTCCTACCGAATGTGTAAGATCTAGAAAACCCGAAGTGAACGGAGAGGATCATGGAGGTAGGCCTAGGCCCACTGGGGTTGTAGTGCCAAGGGAAGGAAAAATAAGTGCCTAGTTAGAACAAAATGCAAAAGTACGAGTAGGTCTAATTCCCCCCCCCCGCTCGCTCCCACTTTGGAGCATAGGGCTAATTTCTCAGTTTCATGATCATTTTTACAGACGGTAGGACTCCTTGGACGGGTGATCAGCCGGTCGCGAGGCTTCTACCTAAACACAGAATAAACGCATACACACATCAAATATCCATGCCTTGTGTGGGCATGGCTTCCGAGGGAAGGAAGACAGTACATGCCTTAGACCACTCGGCTACCGTGACCGGCACTGATTACATGCTATTAAAACATTAACATTTTAGCTGACGTTGAAGTGTCCCTGATTGCTACCTGCTTCATACTGGTTTCCTGCATTGCTTATTGTTCGACCCCGAAGATGGGGCAATACGTTCCTCCTAAACGTAGGATTACCTTGTTCTCACATTCCTCATAAGAATGACATAATATCTGTAATTAATATAGCGTCCTTATATAAACTATGAAGTACTGGAGAATGTTTACACATAACTCCGTGGCTTTTAGTCCGCAAGCGAACTATACCGACCGCCTCTGTGATCTAGTGGTCAGAGTTCCTGTCTACGGATCCAGAGGTTCCGGGTTCGATTCCCGGCGCTACCAGATTTTCTGAGAAGTAGTGGGTCTGGAACGGGGTCCACTCAGCCTCGTGGGGATAATTGAGGAGCTGCTTGAATGGAGAAGGAGCGGCTCTGGTCTAGAAAACCGAGATCAACGGCCGTGGCGATCAGTTGCGCTGGCCAAGCGATACCTCTATCCGCAAAAGTTGGCAACAATTTCACCGAGAAGTGGCGGTCGCTTATAAAATACTACGAGTCCATGTTATTTCTGGACATTACTTGTACATCAATAATTATTTGTATCGCATACCTAAATTAATTCGAGTCCAGGTTATGTAAAACGATGTAAAACGTTGTAAAACAGTAACCGCATGATACATAGTCATGCCCATGCGAAAGCACATGGAAAGGAAAAGTGCCATATCACATTCTTGCTTATATCTCCATGTGTGCTGGCTATTTGCGGTTGCCCCGTATTTATTACCACGCCTCGACTAGACAGTGCGTCGAAAGTTTCAAATGAGTCATCAGAATGCAGAGTGCTACGGCACGCATTGCTGTTTCGAGCAAATTAAAAAAACAGGGGGACCAATGCGTGCACAGTTGGAATTAGGAGGTAAAGATACTCCTGTGCTTAACCCGTTGAGCACTGTGCCGTGAAGGCGTGTGGGGGAGTTGATGTACAGATCCACAGTTTCTTGACCTCGACACTAGTTGGAGGAGAGTGGTCAGCTTCACCCCCCTCCCCCGCTGACGCTTTACCACCAGGGAAAGAGCACCCGGTACTCAGTGGATATGATGCTGGGTGAGCCCTAGAGCCTGTCTGACTGCGATGGCTTCATTTGAACGGCATGCGCTGTGAAGTGACATCTCATTGCTCGTGACATTTCAGGAAAGCAATTCCCATACCGTTATCCTTTGTTATCAGTCACCCTTTTTTTAATGTTACACCGATAACTTTATGTGGATTGAAACAACTGTTTGCATGTAGTGTGCCACGAAGATCAAGAAGTTACCTGGCGAGTTCCACGCCCGTGTAACAGTTGTCGGTAACTACTGGCCTTCCGCATCCCAGTAGGATACGCGAAAATGTCAGTACTATGTTTGTAGGGACAGATGCTCCAGTACGTGTCACCTTGTCAGCGTACAGGCTCAAATTCCAGATGAAACCCTTGTCGGTGTAAATTTTGAACAGATTTACCCGATACTTATCTGCTTTTACTATTTCATCAATAAAGTTTTCCCAGGGCTGACAATTCTTTTAAAACTTGACATGCACATTTCAATTAGCGGCTGAATTCTGTGCAACCTGCCATCTGGTGGATATTTTCGTTACTGAAAATATACTACATTCTTAAAAGAAGTCAAAACCGAATCATACTCAGAGACTCCTTATTTTCATGAAAGAATCTCAGCCTCCAGTCATCTGTAATGGTATGACAGTGTACCAAGCCCATCCATGTAAAGGTTATCCCTGTAACAGGCCGTGGAGGCCCATAGGGTTGTGAGATGCTGAGGCTTCCACATTTTCTAGACAGTGGGATCACAGAAATTGTCAGCCTTACGCACCGGCCGCCTTTTACCCCCTGAGTGAGATTCCTGGTACTCATTTCTGTTAGAAGCTGAGTCGAACCCAAGGCCATAGTGCGGCTGGAATGATTAGGTAAATTGAAAAAATCACCTCATCATAATTGGATTCCGCGAAATTCCGACTTGTAGCATACTGTCTTAACCAACTACGCTACCGCATGGCCCCTCATCCATGTAACCAGTTCTACAAATATGCTCTTCTGTTCTTTTGTAGCTGGTTACTTACTTACTTACTTACTCATGGAGCTAAGCCCTTCTTGAGGAGCCGCAAATTCTGCAACTACTCAAGAAATTCCCAACATTTTATGGAACCCGAAGGTTCATCACCGTGTTCACAAGAGCCCTCCACTGGTCCCTATCCTGAGCCTCATCTATCCAATCCATACCATCCCATCCTATCTCTCTAAGATCCATTCTAATATTGTCCACCAACCTACGCCTTGGTCTTCCCTGTGGTCTCTTTCCTTCTGGCTTTCCCACCAATTGCCTATACGCATTCCTCGTCTCCCCCATTCGTGCTACATGACCTGCCCATCTCATCCTCCTTGACTTGATCATTCTAATTATACTTGGAGAAGAGTACAAGTTATGAAGCTCTTCATTATGCAGTTTTCTCCAACCCCCTGTGACTTCATCTCTTTTGGTCCAAATATTCTCAACACCTTGTTCTCAAACACCCTCAGTCTATGTTCCTCCCTTAGTGTCAGAGACCAAGTTTCACACCCATACAGAACCCAAGGCAAAATTATACACGTAGTTTTGTATATTCTAATTTTTATGTTCCTGGATAACAGACGAGAAGACAAAAGGTTTTGGACTGAATGGTAGCAAGCATTACCGAAGTTCAATCGTCTCTTAATTTCCTCCTGATTCAGGTTTCGATCTGTTATCGTTGTTCCCAAATATCTGAACTGTGCCACATTTTCAAAACATCTGTTTCCTATAAGTTTGATTTGTTTCATTCTGGTCCGTCACACTAACAATTACAAATATGAATCACTCCGTCCAATGTGACCTGTAATTTTTTACTACATGAAAACTTAACACCCTTACATGTTTCGGTCTCTGTGGACCATCTTCAGAGGGCAAACATCACTACAAATAGGAAACCACCTTCACATAAGTTGTTTAGGCGTAAAGTACGTACACTTATATGCTACAATGCATAGTACACATAATAGAACATTTCACAAACACAGCAGTTTCCTGGGAATGTAAAGTTTTAAAAAAAATATATATAAAATTTCTTGATGCTAATTAAAAAATTTTTTTTGTATTGTCAATAATTAAAATTCGTAAACCATGCAAGCTCGTGTTCGTCCTCCCATCGTCCCTCTTGTATGGGGCAGATATTGTGCCACCTGGCTATCTTGATGTGGAGGTTCTTCATATCGTCCAGGGTTTGCTCGTGGCTGCTGTGCTGTGAAAACGGACTACACGGACTTTACTATACGTTTCGTTTAAACACATTTTAATCAACCTAACTAATTTCATGGGTATCCCAAACTCTGCTTTTAAAAATAGTACAGAATGTCGTGTGGAGCCTGACCCATCTAGCAACTTCCGAATGGCACAGATGTTAGTTTGATCTATCATTCTATTATAGTCATCAATTATAGAAGAATAGAAATCATAGGGTGTTCCGTCGGCTAACACAGCAGCTACTCCGGGATCAATACCAGCAACTTCCGTGAGAATGAGCTGGGGCTGTTTACCTTTAGGCACGGTCCATCCATCCATCAAGGGGATTTCTGGTGGCTCTCGTATTTCATTACTGGCTTCTCGTAGTGGCCGAGCTGTAATGTGCGGTGGAACTGATGTACTTGGTACTTCACATTCCCTAGAATTTCCGGTGATATCCCCGTGAACAGCTCTCTTCCTTCTTCTGTTCTCTGGGGACCCATCAATCGAACACTGGCTACTTTTCAATGTATTAGGCGTCTTCATGTAGCTACGTATATGGGAAAGGCTTTACAATTAAAGTGCAATGGACATAAATTGGACGCGTGTGTAATGTTCGATGACGGCAATTTTTTTCGCCATAAAATAATCCTGTTAGAATGATTTGTGTTTTATTTAATAAATCCGGCTTCCGTGTTTCTGACACGTGAAATATGGACGAGCTTTACGATTCCGTGGCATTAGGTGATGATGGAATGATATCATCATTAGACCAATCTCGATCATCAGAACCAGCTGGCAGTAACATGAAATCTTTAACGACGTCATCATTTCCGCAGTCACTTCCCAATACTCAGATATTTATGAAGCAGAATAGGGAATTCAGGAGTATCCACACGGATAATAAGACGGGTTCTGGATTGGGTGACTGGATTAGTTGAACCTTATACATTCACTACTCGGGACTACAAATAATTACAGTGCTATCGCTATTCTATACACTTCACAGTTCGCCGTTAAACAGTCTTCACTAATCGTATCCTGGCAACGGATTTATAACAGTCTGTCACTTAAAATCACGTATGAAATTTTCATTTCTTGCCATTAGTCTGCAACTGCCAATTGCCAAGACTGGACTCAATCCAATTCTTCTGCTCCGAAACACATATACCAGCGGCCTGGCGTCTCGAAACTCAACTCTTCACTTTCGACTATTGGTCTATTGCCAAAGTCAAAGTCACATTGCGGCTGACGGTCAGTTAGTCAGCAAGTCTTGGTGTCGAGCCCCAGTGGCCTTGTTTTTGTGGGGGCCTTATCTAGCATACTTTCCTAAAGTATGCTTATGCGATCTCTATGCTGTCTGTGCGTCTGTGAATTTCCCCTTTTTAACTTTTCACTCACTGAACCAATCTTCACGAAATTTGGTATGCATATCATGGCTCCTGAGCCCATATCAACAGTGTACTCCATAAATCCCTCCCATCAGTTTGTGTGTCTGTAAGTGTATCCCTTCTTTCTTACTAGGTAACGGATCAGTAAACACGTTCCCGAGACAATAAAAGCACGCAACAATAGAAGAATTGTTGGACGGGTCTGTCTGTGTATCCACTTATAGTTGCTAGGTAACAACTCAGTATAAACGTTTCCGCGGCAACAAAGAATTGTTGGAGGCGTCGTTTTCTATGCGGGCTGTGTCGTATCAAGGTAAAGTAGGAGATCAGTTTTTCCAGAGGGTCCCACATTATCTAGACAATCATCTCAAAGATGGCGGTAAGGTTGTCAGCCTTACGCGCCGGCCGCGCTTTACTCCCCAGGAAAATTATTTATTTAACTCCTGGTACTCATTTCTGTTAGAGGCTGCGTGAACCCCAGGGCCATTATTATTATTATTGGAGGGGGTGGGCTTCCCCATGCACCGCGACTAATAGTCTATTGTACGTCCCCTTTTGATATTCTACCAGTCACCGTACCCTGCCGGACCGGGTGCTTGCTATCAGCCCCGTTCAGCCAGCGAGGCTGGCAGTGGTACCCGATACTTCCCCCATCTACCGGAGGCATTGGAAACTACTTGGGCGGGAAACTTTTGCCTAATTTTGCTCAGAGGTCTCCTAGAGACATGAGGTTCTTTTACGTGCCGTAAAGTTACGACACGGGACCCACGGCTTAAAGCCCCTCCCGGAGGACTTGTTCCCTGAATTTTTTCCGCCCTTAAAAATTCCACGACATTCGCCGGGTTTGAACCCGCGTACCTTGAGTCATGAGGTTGGAACGTTACCCCTAGACTACGGAGGCCCCTTACCCCAGGGCCATGGTGCGGCCGGAAGGATTAGGTCAACTGAAAAAAAAAAGATAAGAAATCCTCCTTATAATTGAAAAACTATCCATGCACATCTACGCGTTATCTGGAAACGTAC
Source organism: Cryptotermes secundus (assembly GCF_002891405.2). Lineage (NCBI taxonomy): Eukaryota > Metazoa > Arthropoda > Insecta > Blattodea > Kalotermitidae > Cryptotermes > Cryptotermes secundus. The sequence goes on along the minus strand of NW_019741974.1, from coordinate 2,453,930 downwards.
CTGAGAGTGATCACAACAGAAAAATACAAACGTAAGTTTTAGAGCAAAAAAGAAATAGGTTTATAAACCAGTAAATGCTCACGTGCAATCGCGACAGCACGGATTTCCATCGTCCAGCTGTTACCATGTTCATATTTCCTGTGTCCAGCAGCTGCGGACAGGACGGATAACGCTGTGTCACATTTCACTTGCTTCGTCCACTTGAATCCAGCGGTGCCGCGTGGGCATGAGACTAATATTATTCCTCTAAACCAGAAACCCGGAAATGTTGAATTCTAAGACTGCCGCGAGCTTCACCGAAGCCTTTCGTAACCTCCCTCAGAGAGGCCAATGTTGGGTGCACTGATCTACTCGATTCCTCGGAAATTCAACATGATACATGTCTATCAATAATAAGAGTCTTCGTTATATCGGTTAAGCTAGTTTAATTACTTATTTACTTATGGAGCTGAGCCCTTCTTGAGAAGAAGCCAAATCTGCACTACTCAAGAATTTCCCAGCAATTTATGGAACACGAAGATTCATTACCCTGTCCACAAGAGCCCTCCACTGGTCCGTACCCTGAGTCAGATCAATCCAATCCATCCCATCCCATCCTATCTCTCAAAGATAAGCTAGTCTAATAAACTTAAAAATCTGTCCTCTACTTATTGCCTGTTGCTCACCTCGGAACTAACAGAGAACACTCAGTGAAATTTATTACATATTCTTAACAGTACGCACGGTAGCCGAGTCTGATGAAGCGTTGTCACAATATTTCGGTACAGTTCTTGTGTGTGATTCAAATTCCAGTTTTTACTTTTGGGTAGCGTAGCTGGTTGAGGCTCTATGCTACAAGCCGGAAGATCGCGGGTTCAAGTCCCGAATGGGTCATTGGATTTTTCCAATTGACCTAATCCTTCCCGCCGCACTATGACCCTGGAGTCGACTCAGCCTCCACCAGGAATGAGTACCAGGAATCTTCATGGGGGGTAGAGGGTGGCCGGTGCGTAAGGCTGACAACCCTACCGCCATCTGTGAGCCGATTATCTAGAAAATATGGGAGCCTCCACGTCCTATTACAGGGATACCTTTAATTTTATATATATTGCGATATTCCGAATATCTCGGTAGAAGAGAGAGGCCTTCTGCTTGTGGTGTATAAATTGGGAGACATAAATAGGTCGAACACTTCTGGCTGAGTGGAAAACATGTCTGTGCTTTATTCGGGAAGCATTTGGTTCGAGGTTTTGACACTGATCAATCCTGGCCCTTTTCAAACGACTGAATATAAAATGATCGAACATATTATCTAAAACTAATTATAGGTACTTTAAATTCCATTTTTTATACTTCGATATTAATTCAACTTTATCGCAAACCTGCAATATTGTATTCCATTGTAATGGACATGCAATATTGTGATTATGTGGAGATTTCTGGATTCTGGCAGCGCCAAGAAGTCTGGAGTTCTGACACGAGTAGTCACGAATTTCAGTTCGGGCACAGAAAACCAGAAACGCGTACAAGAGTCACTGATATAGCCAGGCCAAACACTCGTTATGTTTGCTTGTGAATGGGAAATACGCAAGGACCGTTGCGACGCAGTGGCCTCGTCCAGGCTTCCCAATGTATCAATCCGCACCAGGGAGAACTCCAAATTTTGAATTTCCGATGTGCGCATGCGCAAGCCATCTCCAAGTTTCTCACTGTTTTGCAACATTCTGAAGTGTACGGATGTTATCTCTGATTGCTCCGAATCCTGGTGCACGAATATTAATCCTGTGAAGTATATTATTAATTTAAATAAGAAACTAATTATAATCGGTTTACCTATAGTTAATTAACGAGTGTGGTGTATGTTGGCTGTACAGAAGCAAAACAATATAAGCGAACTAACATTAAGGTGAATCAACTTCTTGCTATTTGGCGAATTCTGGCATCGTTGCCCTGGAGTCTCATGCAAACCGACCCAGCTAGTTTCCCGTACCTACATACATACTTACCGCCGTTACTCAATTCTGTCCTGGGCCGTGCCATAGCTCAAGCGTTTAGTAGCTGGCTTCCCACCGCGGCGGCCCGGGTTCGATCCCGGGGTCTGGTCGAGTGGGATTTGTGGTGGACAAAGTGGCGCTGGGACAGGTTTTCTCCAAGTACTTCGGTTTCCCCTGCCAATCTTCATTCCAACAATTGCTCCACAATCACCCTCATCTATCATGTGGGGCTGGGACAATGGGCCAGAAGCGGCCGCAGTACAAGGGACTTACTCCCACCCCACTAGCAATAAAGAAAATACTTAATTCTGTAAACACAACTTGCAGTGGCGTCCCTGCTAAATAATTATACCTTATCAATAGACCCACATAATCCCGTTGCTATCCGGAGGTAGGAAGAGATGTAGCAGACCAAGTATATAACATCAAAGGCGGGTTGGATGAGATCAGTGTGAGTTTGGAAAGAGAATGAACTTAAGTGTATTTTATTTCGCGACATCCATTTCGTATTAGTTGCGTCAGCCTTCGCGAAAGGATTACGATGAACTACCCAAGCTACGATAAACCTCATTTTCACACTCCCGCCCACGCACTGTCATCTCAAATAACATCAGAAATAAGTGAATACTAACGTTCACTCTCCCGATCTCAGAAGTGGGATTCATGTGATATGGGACGTGTTAAATTTCTTCGTGAATATGCGGTCAGCCTCATACACAAGGCAATAAGACTCTAACGCGATATGAAATAAAAGATAACTGTAGAATTTCAAGTTCTTATAGCGGTGGTTGTGATATAGTGTCATGTAGTCCGTTGAAAATCGACCGAAGTTAGGCAAAAACATCTCGCCTCCTTCTTCAGGGTCGAAGAAGTAGGCTACATGTTATTCCGAAACATCGGTTGACTTTACCGGACTACACGGCGTTATATCCCGGAAGACAGAACTCTTGCGAGATATGATGGTTGTCATAGTCAAATGGAAAGACTTCTGTTTCATCATCCTGAAGCTAAGAACATTCAACCACACGATTCTGTATAAGGCACACACGCGTGACCCCTGGGTACCTACTGACAGTTTCTGGACACGACTGCGAAAGCACAATCCGACACACGTGGTCCACTGCCATTAATATGCAAACCAACGACGACATATTAACGTGTCCCATTACGTCCAGACCGGCTTTGGCGACCATCCAGCTTTCCGTATGATGGGTGCAGGAGCTGTTTCTCTGGGAGTAAAACGGTAGGGGAGTGAAGTTGACCACTTCCATCTTGTGTCGGGGTCAAGAATGGTGGCGCCACACCTCCACTCCCCCATACGGCTTCGTGGCGTCGTGCTCAAACTAAGCACAGGGGAAATTTTACTTTTACCAGGGCATACCCACACACTGGTGTCATTTAGTCAAGGGTCTTAAGGTTCCTACATGCCACAGGAATACCAGGTTCCCTGCAGAAAGATCTTACACATCGCACGTGGAAGGCCTACACCCCCGCTCCACCAGAAAAAAAAAGATACCGAAATATGAATATCCTCGAGTTGGAGAGGCGCGAATAGGAAAGCTGCTGAAGCGCATCTGACCACATTACTACCACTGTCCGCGTTCATTACAAGAGCAACAGTGAGNGTTCAAAAGTTTAAACGAAGGAGAACATAATACACAGAGTACGTGCTTATATAATGGAAAAAGAAATGCTTATAAATACTGGGTGGAAACCACCAAAGTGAGGAAATATCAAAGAAGGCCTTAGGGGACTTTGCATATGAGAGTTTACCATAATGATGTTCTGGATACAGTGTGGTACTGGCATAATAATAATAATAATATTATTATTATTATTATTATACTCACTCATGGAGCTGAGCTCGCCTTGAAAAGCCGCTAATTGTGCAGCTACTAAAAAACACTTCCCAGCATTTTATGGAAACCGAAGGTTCATTACCGTGTTCACAAGAGCCTGTGGACCCTATCCTGAGCCAGATCGATCGAGTTCATACCATCCCATCCTAACTCTCTAAGATCCATTTTAATATTGCCCACCCACCTATCCAGTTATCCAGTATTGAGAGGGTGTGTTTCCCCATGTTCCGCGACTAATAGTCTATTGTACGTCCCCCTTTTAATTTCTACTGTCTCCATACCCTACCGGTACTAGTGCTCGCTATCAGCCCCTTTCTGCCAGCGAGGTTTCGACCCTCTACTGGCAGTAGTATCTGATAATTAGTCCCTTTCTGTCAGCGAGGTCGGCCCTCCTCTGGCAGCAGTACCTAATACTTCCCCATCTATCGGAGGCATTGGAAAATATTTGGGCGGAAAACTTTTTGCCTAATTTAGCTCAGAGGTTTCCTAGAGATATGAGGTTCTTTTACGTGCCGTAAATCTACGACACGGGACACACGGCTTAAAGTCCGTCCCGGAGGACTTGTTCCCTGAATTATTCCGCCCTTAAAAATTCCACGACCTCCGCCGGGTTGGAACCCCGCGTACGTTGAGTCTTGAGGTGGGAACCTTACCCCTAGACTACGGAGGCCGCTTCCCACCCACCTAAGTAATAATAATAATAATAATAACAACAATAAAGGGGGATATATTAAAAAGTTTTTGAAAAAGAAGTATCAAATGCACCATTTGTTTCCCTAATCCATAAAATTAAAGACGAAAATCTCATCTTGCTTCAAATTTGTCTCCTTTTCAACTGGAAGCATAAAATAAAACTTATGCAACAAATTACAATATAAATGGCACTGCTGTCACTTGGCCGGCGGCGCGCCTACTGCGCAATCTGCTGTACAAACAGGGCGAAACAAATACATACATACAAAGTATGTTATCAGTGTGTGAACAGTGGAACTTCCGCCACATTCTGACGAGATCTTTCCCATTCCGCTCCGCATCGGGTATGCCCTTTACTGCCACATCCTCTATCCTGTGACGTCATGCGACTCTCTGTGCTGTCAATCTCATTATTAATTTCAGTCGGTCTTTCCTCATCTGTATACGTCTAATTAAATTACCTGACAATACTATCCTGATCAAAGTAGAGAGTAAAAGCAATGCCGTGCACGGAGTTCAATAAAACTGGCTCTGACTCCTAGCAATGTCTTCGGTCTTGGACTGCATGCAGATGTTAGGAAAGATCCAGCACTAATATATTGCAAAGTATCGGGGATTGCGTGACTAATAATAATGGGTTCTGGATTAGATGACTGGATTTATTAACACCTCTATCCTAATTACAACGAATTACAACAGCTCACATTCAATGACTGTCTCAGACTCGCTCCGTTCCTTGCTGGACTACAAATGTGTCTTCTTCTTCCGTGACTGACTTGGTTCTGATTTACGAATCGGTCACTTCTTCACCTTCCGCTGTCCGCTGGTTAACACTCCACAGCTGAACACTCAACTACTGAACTACCTTCTCAATAATCTTACGAATGAATCTGACTGAACTGGATTCACGAATGAATTATTTTTATAACTTTCGGAGGAAAAAGTATCGGCCGTTGCCTAGCAATTTTCTACACAAGTATAAACGTATATACTCTTTTGTACGGATTTTAAGCTTAGTCTCTCATATTCGGAGGACGGCACAGATTGAGAATTACCGAGTTTTTGGTCTTTTTTCCATCGTCCGGTATTCTACAGACTAGAAAACACGACGCTTCTGAAACTGGATCTGTTTCCGCCCTCAGGTGGGGGGAAACACCTCCTGTGTTGGGTCCCTTAGAAAGTGCTAACCTCAATCATTGGATAACCCCTATCTAACAGGGATTGCCCAGCGACTGAGGTTAGCTCTTTCTAAGGGACCCAACTGAGTAGGTGCCTCACTCCCTCCACCTGAGGACGGAAACAGATCCATTTTCCGAAACGTCGTGTTTTCTAGTCTCTAGAATACCGGACGATGGACAAAGACCAAAAAACCCAGTAATTCTGGGTGTTATACACCACCAGCAGAACCCTCTAGATTCTACTAATACGAGTGCAGATTAAGACTTAGAATTGGGTGCAGAGAGGATTAGAACATCAGAAGGCTAGAGTAATGTCATACTGGAGAATTCTGCATAACTAGGAGCTTCATAATTTGCATGTTCTAAGTATTATTAGAAAGGCCAAAAGAATATGAGATAGGCATGGCATGTAGTACGCATGGCAGAAGTACATACCGAGCTATGGCAGAAAGACCCAGAAGCGACAATATGGAAGTCCTACGCATTGGAGGGATGATACGCATAAAATGGATATGAAATTAATTATTAGCCGTGCCATAGCTCAAGCGGTTAGTCGCTGGCTTCCCACCGTGACGGGCCGAGTTCCATCCCGGGTCTGGTCAAGTGGGATCTGTGGTGGACAAAGTGGCTCTGGGGGGATTTTCTCAGAGTACTTCGGTTCCCCTGCCAAAATTCTCCATCATCATAATCACCCGGGGCAGGCTACAATAGACCAATCAGTGGCCGCCGTGCCGAGTGGACCCAGTTGGACTCCACCCCCCAATAAGCGAATGAAAAAAACATTATATCTGGGTGCAGAATGGATTTATATGGCTGAAGATAAGGACCCACAGTAAGTTCCTTTGAAGAGAGGAACGGACCTTCTGGTTCCATGGCAGGAAACTTCCTGATCAAATGAACAACTATCAGCCTGTCATGCAGGGCAACAATCCATGTAAAAATAAAAAGTTTGAATTTTGATGACGAGGGTAATTTTTCATTACTAATTCCCCATTCCAAGAATGCGTACATATTCGCCTGTTACTCATATTTAGTTCCTTGGAACTGAGCGGAAATAAACAGCCGATAACAAGGTGCAACTGGTTCGATTCTAGAGCAGTGTTTCTCTGCCGGCGGGACGTGTCCTAATCCTGGGATTTGTAGGTGTGACTTGAGGTCTAGAACGTAACACCTTACATTAAATAGTAAAATAATATTAAATTGTATATGTGACATGTAGAGCCATTGTTAGGGAACGACTCCGTAAACAAGCCTGCAACCAACAAGAAAGTAGACCCATTTCTAGGAAACGCCCGCAACAATAGAACCGGTGTTGCAAGAGGTCTTTTCTATGTTGGTTTGCATATATATGTTGCTAGGCAACGAATGTGTTTTCTGTGTTGTGGCCCGACCCGAGACTATATAACGGAAAGCCAACGATAACTGACAGTTCAGTTGGAAATCAGAATAGTTGACGTGGAGTGTCCAGTCAAAGATGATAGTGTTTCAGATAGTGATTTGTCAGTTGTTGTAACCACCAATAAATTAGATCATGAAATCCAAAACCCGTCTTATTATTCACGCGAACCACGGATACGCGACAATATAATTGAAAATAAAAAATACATTTCTCGCAAAAAATAGAAGACTTCATTATTTACCGTGGCAAAACTAGTTTTCTTATATTAAATAGCAGGTCGGACACAAGCAATGACGAGCTTCATAATTTGTACTATTCCCCAAATATAAGTACAATAGAATGATCAAGTCAAGGAGGATGATATGGGTAGGGCATGTAGCACGAATGGGGAGAAGAGGAATGGGTATAGGATATTGGTGGGAAAGCCAGAAAGAAAGAGACCACTGGGAAGACCAAGGCGTAGGTGGGCGGACAATATTAAAATGGATCGTAGAGAGATATAATGGGATGGTATGGATTGGATTGATCTGGCTCAGGATGGGGACCAGTGGAGGGATCTTGTGAACACGGTAATGAACCTTCGGGTTCCATAAAATGCTGGGAAATTCTTGAGTGGCTGCAGAATTGGCAGCTCTTCCAGAAGGGCTCAGCTCCATGGTAAGTAAGTGAGTTAGGTAGGACACAAGTCGCGATAATGTTGAGAAACACTGCTATAGAGCAGGACACCAACAAACACTGCGAATACTGGCTGTTTTTTCCACAGGACTTGGTAAATGATGCTGTTGAAGTTAGTGATAACGCCCGCTACCTCGCAGTCACTGCATCACTCCCTGTTCGTGAAGTTAGGGTGGTTTTATATGAAGAGGCGCCAGTAGCCACCCTGTTGTGGTGCCTACGAATTTATGGAGTACCTTCTCAGGTGGGGAGGAGGGCTAGCTGTGATGAAGTTTCGGAAAGCGCGAGGTCTTAACAAGCCCTGCTCAGGCAGGCAGAAGGAACCTCTCGTTCCTACAACACAACCACGAACACAGTTAATTATTAGCAGCACTTTAAGTTACCTAAGAGTCGGCATAGCGACAGGTTACGGGGCTGGACGGCCCGGGTTCGATCTCTGATACTGCAAGATTTATCTCTCCTTCGCACCGTCCATATCGAATCTGAGGTCCACCCAGCCTCCTATCCAATGGGTACCAGGAGTATAGGGGTAGAGGCGTGAAGCTGACCACTCACCTCTGTCTAGTGCCGAGGTCAAGAAAGATGGAGCTACAACTCCACTCCCCCATATGACTTCATGGCACAGTGCCTCACTAATTAATTAAATACTTTAAGTAATTTCTCACACTAGTTAATTATACCGTCCAATCACAGTTGCAGCGCGGTCTAAGACACGCCAGCTCAAACGCTGGGATCGTGGGCTCGAATCCCACTTGAGGCATGGATGTTTGTATGCACTTATTCTGTATATTTGTTGCTCTTTTTGTAGGTAGCGGCCTTGTTGATCCCCCGTTCAAGGAATGCTAACGACTGTGTAAAGAATTAAGAAACTGAAAAAGCGGCCAAGGTAGAGCCATAGGTAAAGAGTTAATTTTATCACCTTAGTATCTTGTTGTTTTGGTTACACTTTAATATTATCATACAATTTCTATTAATTTCAAGGTTGAACTGTTCTCCGAAACTTGCAATCTGCTACTGTGAGGGTACTTAGACTCATGAACCTAAATGACAACGAAGATTAGAATTTGGAATTTACGCGAAACGCAAGATTGTGTCAGGACCCGCTGAAAGCTAGAAGCAGACAACTTGATCGAAACTGAACGTTCTTGGAGCAGAGACCCTCTAAGGACTCCAGCATCCAGAAAGTTACATTCTCCGATCTCTCTCCCTCTTGGCTCAGTTTAAAATCTAGGAGGGTGCAAAATTACATCTCCGAATCAACTGCTGCTGGTGCTGGGTGAACTCAGGACTTATATCCAAAACGGCTTTCTGACAGTACCATGAACGATAATAGCCAAGGCGTGAGCCTCTAAAACCCACCTTTAAAAGTCATGTTCACTCAGAACTGTCAGATCTCATGTTATCAAGGCTACATCGCTTCGCTTGGAACTTAGAGCTTTCTACGAAGTGGGCGTATTTCTACGTCCTGTGTGCTAACAACATTGGGTATATGGTGGCTTGTCTGTGCAAGAACGCGACCATCTTCCCAATTTCCTGTTGTAACATAAAAATTACGTAGTTAATTCATTTCAATTAAGACTATTTTTTTTTCTTTTAGTGCCACAGCCCCAATTTGGGCCTTGGCCTACCTTCATGAAACTCTCCGTTTCACTTGAGTCTACTAGGTCTTAAACATATGGTAGGACTCCTTGGGCGGGTGATCAGCTCGTCGCAAGGCCTCTACGTGTACACAAACACAGAAAAACGCACACACATAAACTAAACATCCATGCCATGAGTGGGATTCAAACTCACGATCCCGGTTTCGAAGCGAGCGAAGACAGTGCATGCCTTAGACCGCTCGGCTACCGTGACCGGCCAATTAAGACATTATTCATTATAATTACTCTTAATTATAATGAGCGGGTACGGACATTGCCGTTGCCTTAGAAATATTAGACATACACGACGTTTCCAGTGTTGCTTCTGCTACCGTCTCCAGGGGATCGATTATAATTATACTTACAGATTCTCTTTCAGTTTCAGTAGTAGTGGAGACGGCTGGAATCAAAATCGGGACTTTCCGAATAATAGGCTAGTTCCTATGCTAACCACTTGATGGTCAATTCGATCATAATACTGGTATAGAGAATCAGCTATTGTCACGAAACTTGGAAACAATCGCGCGGACACAGTCTTCAGAAAACAACTGGCTTTAGTCAAGAGTTCTTAAAAGAGTGTACCACTGAGAAAGCACTGCTGGCTCTTAAGGTGGGAATACACGAGCGCGCGGCGGCTGTAACGCGGCATTACAAGTGTTGCGCGGAGTGATTTGGTGCACCTCGAACAAGAGACGCGCACGCAACGAACCATCTGAATGGGGCGCGCAAGCCGCGAGCACCACAGTTCCATTCTGTCTTCGCCATGCGTCACTTTTTTTGTTCTTTTTATAATAATCATTTTCTCCGGGATTCCACAGTACAGGGAATGATTTATATGCCTCTATGAGCCCCAAAATATCTTCTTCTGACCACTCCATGTTTGAGGCGTGCGCGCTTCACGAGACAATGGCAACCGAACCCGACCACACTGCGGCAACGAATCCCTTTGTGTTCGTCAGAAAAACCGACAGGAACCGGATCGCTGCGCGGCATTTGAGGCGTGTGCTGCGCGTTCAAAGTCACGTACACACGAGCGAATAAGTCGCGAATCCCGTTCGATTTATGTTGCATTACAGCAGCGGCGCGCTCGTGTATTCCCACCTTTATACTGAGCATACGGCAAATCCTGGGCTGAACAGCAATGAGCTCTGTCAAGAGATTCCTGTTTATATATGGCTCTACAGCTCTTTGAACCTTAGCCGCTTTTACAGTTTCTTAATCCTATCCACTCCTTAGACGGGGGGATGAACCCGTCGCATGGTCACTACCTACACACAGAACAACACAAACACTGAATAAACGCACACAGACATCCATGCCTCAAGTGGGATTCGAACCCACGACCCCAGTGTTATAGCGGGTGAAAACGGTTCATGCCTTAGACCGCGCGGCCGCTGTCAACGGCAATAAAGTATACGGCTCTCCATAAATAGATCTTCCTACTTGTTAATAAAGATATGAAAATCCTACCGACCTCGAACATCAGCAAGATATTCAGGCTGTCCCATGAACTGCCCCATGGAAGCCGAACAATGCTACCCTGACACGAATTGTGCTCCGCGTTTCTAACAGAAGCTGCTCTGCCAGCCAGTACCTATCTACACCCTGCAATCCTAAGGAAACAATAACATTAGCTCGCTTGGATTCAGGCAGAGCGCCATTATATCCAGCATTCAGGGGAATCCCTATTTATGACGCACACTATCAGCAGGTCTCGCATACCATATCGTCCCGCGCAGTGGTCACTGTTTCTGTTTAAACAGCACTCTCTGTTGAGGAGTAAGATTCAAGAAGGGGAAACACAACCCAACCCATCAAAAGCCACGTTCCATTTTGTGTTGAATGAAAGAAGGCAGGAGGAAATACAGGAGACTGAGGAATGAATTGAAAAGAGCCACGGACAGGGCCAAAAAGGAATATCTTGAGAAGATATGTAATGAGATTATGGAATTTCAAAGAACAGGCCGTTATGATTTGATGTACATGAAGACAAAAGAACTAGGATGGAAAGAGAATCATGGGATTCAAAATGTTGGCATCGAAGACTCCCAGGGGAATAGAATAGTAGATCAGAGGCAAGTGCTGAAAATTTGGGAAAATTATATTTCAGAACTATATGATCGACCTAATCGGCCAGAAACCTTAGAAGTTGAACCGGAAGAAGAAGTAGATACAGACGAGAAAGGACCATATATTTTACAAAGTGAGGTGGAAAAAGCTATCAAGGAAATGAGGAAGGGAAAGGCTACAGGAGATGATGATGTACCTGGAGATGTGCTCAAGTTACTGGGAGAAGGTGGTTTGAAAACACTGACAAAACTAATGAACACCATATATGAAAGTGGAGAGTGGCCCAAGGACTTTACAGAAGTTACAATGATTGCCTTAAAGAAAAAGACAAAAGCTACAAAATGCAGCGACCATCGCACAATAAGCCTTATTGCACATACAGCAAAGATAATAGCAAAGATACTTAAAAGAAGAATTGAAAGGAAAATAGAGGATGTACTTGGAGAAGATCAGTTTGGATTTAGAAGAGGAAAAGGAACCAGGGATGCAATTGGGATGATGAGAATTATAGCGGAACGAACTTTGGAGATAGATGAAGAACTGTGTGTTTGCTTCATAGACTGGCAGAAGGCATTTGACCGGGTAAACTGGACCAAATTAATGCAGATCCTGAAAGAAACAGGTATCGATTGGCATGAAAGAAGATTGATTAGCAAATTGTACATGGATCAGAAAGTTAGAGTACGACTGGACAGGGGGGAGACAGGAAGTGTGCAGATTGGAAGAGGAGTTCGACAAGGATGCTGTTTATCACCAATTCTGTTCAACTTGTACAGCGAATGCCTTACCAAGGAAGCTCTGGATGGGCTCGGTGACTTCAAAGTAGGAGGGCAAATTATTCAAACTGTGAAATATGCAGATGACCTTGTGTTAATGGCTAAGGAAGAAACTGTGCTACAGGGCATGATTGATAGACTAATTGAAATTGGAAGGTGCTATGGCATGGAAATGAATGTGGAGAAAACAAAAGTAATGAAAATTTCGAGACAACCAACCCCAGTCACAATAAAGATAGACCAAAAACAAGTGGAGAATGTGAAATGTTTTAAATATTTGGGTAGCTTGTTAACAGATGATGGAAGGTGTACTTGTGAAATTAAATCCAGGATTGCCATGGCAAAAGCTGCATTTAGCAAGAAGAAGAATCTTTTTACCAGCAAATTGGACTTAAATTTGAGGAAGAAACTAGTGAAATGCTACATTTGGAGCATAGCTCTGTATGGGGCTGAAACATGGACACTTAGGGCAGTAGATCAGAAACATCTGGAAAGTTTCGAAATGTGGTGTTGGAGAAGAATGGAGAAGATCAGTTGGACCGATTATGTGAGAAATGAAGAAGTGTTAATTAGAGTCAGTGAGCAGAGGAATATCCTACATGAAATAAGAAAACGGAAGGCTAATTGGATTGGTCATGTTTTACGCAGAAACTGCCTTCTAAAAGAAGCTATCGAAGGAAAGATAGATGGGCGGATAGAAGTGACAAGAAGACGAGGAAGAAGACGTAAGAAGATGCTGGATGACCTTGGGGACAGAAGAGGATACTGTCATTTGAAGGAGAAAGCTCTAGATCGCATTAAGTGGAGGAATTGTTTTGAAAGAGACTGTGGACCTGTCGTCTTGACAGATTACTGATGATGATGATGATGATGATTTGTGTTTTAACCCAAAACTGTGCCAGCCGTATGGGTGAAAGGAGTGCATGCCTCATGAGAATGTTACTTCCAACGGCTCCAACTGCGAGGAGTAAAATCTTCCTTATTATTGTGTACACTGACAATAGTGTGGAGACGCTTCAGCTGTAAGATGGTGATAAAAACAAGAGATGAAGACGTGTGAACATTAACATATCGACGAAGGTGCACAAAGTCGGCTAGGAGTGAAAACACATAATACACAGTGCAACAGGATGCTGCAGTATATTATAAAATGTTACATTTTGTCGTTATTTACAAAGGGAAAAGAAAGTGCCTTATATGGAGGCCACACCCGTTCTTGTATCTGTGTGTGATCTGGTATCACTGTCTACAGGGTAGACTAGTGGTTCCCGAAGCGGGTTGTACCGCTACAAGGAAGCCGCGGGAATACCTACGGAAGTGCTAAGTGACATACGAATGGGGGGTCACTCCGAGAGCGTTGCTGGTTTATTTATGAGTGAAGTGACTTTAGACCAGAGATTGGGAAACTGGTATCACTTCATCAAGCCCATGCATCGTATGAAGAATTTACTAACAGTGAAGTAGTTACTGAATGTGGTAACTTATTTTATTGTTATTGCCTTCCTTAGTGGGTTGTGTAAACCGCTGTTTGTAGGGTCGGGCAGGATGAGTTTATGGAACCATGTGGGTGGTAGTCCTCCAAATTTTTTGAGAACACTAGCGTAGAACCTAAGTAACTAACTTCATGGAGCTAAACCCTTCTTGAGAAGTCGACATTTGTGCAATTACTCAAGAATTTCCCAGTATTCTACGGAAATAGAAGGTCCATTACCGTGTTCACAAGAGCCCTCCACTGATCCCTATCCTGAGTCAGATCCTTCAAGGATCCAAGTACTCGGAGATCTGCTCCTGCTCGCTCCGTACACAAAACCTTCGAGAACACCCGAGCAGTTTGGTGCAGCGATATACGTATTCGGGAAATGTTCAGCTAGAAAGTCAGCCGGAGCACCGCCTATCCTGATCGAAGTTTTTCTCAGTCCTTACAGGCAAATTCCCGGGAAGTACTTGCATTAGGCCAATGCATCCTTTCCAATTCATCAATCATCTTACCGTTCGACGTTACATAGTCTAGATACTGACAAACTGGTGATATGAACCACAAACACAAAAGAACTAGCCAGGACTGAACTCTGGCGACAGAAATAAGAAGCCGGTGTCCACAACGTAGTTTGTAGTTTTTTATTGCTAGTGGGGTGGGACTATAATTAAAATTATCAAGTCAAGGAGGATGAGGTGGGCAGGTTATGTAGCATGAATGGGAGAGACGAGGAATGCGTATAGGATATTGGTGGGAAGGCCAGAAGAAAAGAGACCACAGGGAAGACCAACGTGTAGGTGGGTGGACAATATTAGAATGGATCTTAGAGAGATAGGATAGGATGGTATGGATTGGATAGATCTGGCTCAGGATAGGAACCAGTGGAGGGCTCTTGTGAACACGGTGATGAACCTTCGGGTTCCATAAAATGCTGGGAAATTATTGAGTAGCTGCAGAATTGGCGGCTCCTCAAGAAGGGCTCAGCTCCATGAGTAAGTAAGTGGGGTGGGACTAAGTCCCTTGTACTGCGACCACTTCTGGCCTATTGTACCAGCCCCAGATGATAGATGAGGGTGATTGTGGAGCAATTGGTGGAATGAAGATTGGCAGGGGAAACCGAAGTACTCGGAGAAAACCTGCCCCAGCGCCACTTTGTCCACCACAAATCCCACTTGACCATCCCCGGGATCGAACCCGGGCCGCCGCGGTGGAAAGCCAGCGACTAACCGCTTGAGCTATGGCGCGGCCTAGTTTTAGTTAATAGAAATCGAATGTTCTTGCGTAGTGGGCAAATTGACGGATGACGTACAGAACATTTCTAAGTCGCACTCCTAAGCGAGATGGCGTCCCAGTGCACTTAGATCGGGTTTAGAACGATCTTGTATGACAAAGGCAATAGATGCCTGACCGATTGAGTGGTCTTCAATTTCGGTAGGACGCTGAGAGTAATGTACAGCACTGGAACTGAAAACCCTTTTCTGTGTACGACACGTAACAATGGTTTCGATTCCAAGGGTTGCCCAGTGTCCATTTTGAAATCGATGGGTATGAATGGTGAAATAGGACCGACGCGACAGCTACTTCGTCTTTCGGCAGAGAAGCAACATACCCACTAAGGCTGGATCAAGGGGCAGTATTAAAATGCGGATCTGTGCCTACACACTTTCGCTATTCTATCTTTCTCTCTCCATCGATCTATAGTCCTCTGAACATTGGCCGCTTTTTCAGTGTCTTAATCCTATACACAGTCGGTAAGACTCTTTGGACGGGGGATGAACCCATTGTAAGGCCGCTACCCACACACAAAACAAGAAAACACAGAATAATGGCATAAAAACATCCATGCTTCGAATGGGATCTGAAGCCACGATCCCAGTGTTCGAACGGACGAAGACGGTTCATGCCTTAGACTGCGCGGTCATTGTGACCGGCCATTTTCTAAATACCGTACGTAATGTGCTTTCTTCCTTTGTGCTGCAATGGACTTTGAGTTCATTTAAGGAAGACAAACACTCAGTGATGCCAAACGAGTTACTCTATAAGGACAAAATAGAAAAATATTGTCACGTGTAGGGGGGTATGTGTAACGAAAATAAGGGGTTCTAATTCGGATGATTGGATTTACTGGCACTTCTGTTGCAATCTTTGTTAATTACAATTCATACAGCGCTATCGGTGATTTACACAATTTACAGTTCACCGTTGCACACGCACTATGATTCTCAGTTTCGACCAGTCGTCTACTAGCAACGGATCTCAACATAGACACTATCACCAAATCACCATGAAGTCTTCTTGCCATTTCTTGTTCAGTCACCCTGGAACATCTGAACTCAAATAAAAACTCTTCTGAACTCTTAACTACACTGCAATGCACTGCACTGTGCATATAAGCTACAACAGGTCTTCGTTATATAAGCTCCGCGCGGACAACATTGAAAACACAAGTCGCGTGATTCCTAGTCAGCGAATTCATTGGCTCCCTGACTGCTGCCTAGCAACGAGCTGTAACATTCGTTCACTGAGGCACATCTTCCATTGTTGCACGTTGGAACGTGTTTACCGAGTCGTTGCCTAGAAACACTTTGAGCAAATCCGTTATAATATATTCATTAACAAATTACGCGGGACATGAAAAATGTGTTTCGTCTCTCTCTACAACTTACGTCGGAAACATTCTTCTCTGCAATGAATATTTAGCGAGATACGAGCAGAAATCCATGTAGATCTTTGTGCACAGTCGCCATTAAATACGTCCTAGCTAAGAGGAAACTGAAGCTGTTCGACAGGTTTCCGTCAGATCCTCAAGCATCGAATTTCAGAAAATCCGTTAAGCGGTTCTCGGGTTGTCCCAAGCGTAGAGACGGATGGGCGGGAAGACGAAATGAGCGAAATAAGTAGGGGCTTCACAGGGATGTCAATGTGCTTTAAAAGAACCATAAATATTTTTACGAAAACAGCACTCTTCAGAATGTCTGTAGCAGTGGTCGCGGTTCGTAATACTTGTACGTGATTCCCCGAAAAACATCGCCAGCCCAATCTGCTGCGTGGCATGCGCGCAATTTCAACTTCAATCTGCAGCAATGTAACATAACGTGGTAATGTGAGTGCACGATATATCTGAAATGTAATAGTAGGAAATACTGAAACGTCGCCTAGTGTAATATGTCACTCTCCCGACAGCACTATTACCGTTACGGTTACGTGACGATGAATTCTCAAATTATGTTCCACGTGTTCTCAAATTATGAGAGATCTACGACTAAGCAATTTATCTCACCCGCGGACTATGACGAACTAAAAATCAAACGCTTACTAAATTTAGAAACCTGAGAGTTGATTATGGCCCAAGACCATGAAAGGCAAGAATATATTTTGCTTATAAATTAAGGGCAATCTCTTCGGCAGAGTGTACAGTGTGAACTAGGGAACACAGTTTCACTTTTGCATTATTCAGCATTCAAAGAGTTCGCGTTCTAAAATTGCACACTTGCACAATAATCTTTTTTTTTTTTTCGCTGGCTCTACAGTCCACAATATATCTTATAACTAGGGTATTTCATTAAGAATATGACAATACACAACAGGATACGAACAATAAAGATACTTAATTTATATTACACGGGCTGTTAGGCTTGTGCTGTCATGTCCTTAGAGATTTCCTCGCTAACAGCATAGGAAACCGGTGTTTCGCTAGGATCTGCTTCACGGTCACAAAATTAATCAAATTTCGCCCGCATAAAATAACAGTTGCGCATGAGCCGAAACAACCAGATTATGCAAAAGAATTTGTTTTTGCAACTGGCTGCTGCAAAATGTGCACGATGGAATCATGGATCCACAGCCTCTGTTCATGACTGATGAAGCGTGGTTTCACGTTAATGGCCATGTCAATGTACAATCTGGAGCGATGAAAATCCTCACGGTAAGCAGCAAGTGCCATTACATAGTGAAAAGGTGGGGCTGTGGTGTGCTGTAAGTCCGCGGCGAATCACTGACCCTTTATTTTCCCCACGAAACCGTGAACTCTGACCGCTATGTTAATGATAAACTGAATCCGTTCTTTAATCAGCTGACTGCCGAAGGCAATATGGGTATTTTCAGCATGATAACGTTACAGCACATACAGATAATGCAACCATGGTCGAAATGCGGGAAGCGTTTGAAGAGACAATAATCAGCAGAGGACTGTGGCCTCCCAGATCTCCTGATCTCAGTTTCTTCGCGGTTTTTATCTTTGGGGAAACCTGAAAGGAAAAGTCTACAAGAGTAATCCTCGCACAACTAAAGCTCTGCAGAATGAAATAACATGAGTAACCGGTTCAATTACCGTGGACCAACTTCAGAAAGTGTCGCATAATTTATTTATGCGATGCGTGGCATGTTTGCAAGCAGAAGGGGGTCACTTTCAGCACCTGTTATAAAGCAGGTAAGTTTGAGTTATCATTTTACAGTATTCTTATAAAAGTGTGCATGTACAGAAACCGATGTAAGGGAATAAGCGACACGACTGCACTCTCGCCAGCGGAGAAGGCCACAGTAGTCGCGGAAAAACGTTCCATCCACTCTACGCTAGATAGAATGCGCGCGTTTATCAGCTCTAATGACTCATACCGCTATCGGCAGTTACAGCAGCAATCTGTGAGAAATGTTGTGTCTGATCTACGCTGCTGCTAGGTTTCTTCGATCATTGAACGCCCTGTATCACTGAGCTTCATGGTTTGTGACACATATATATTAATAACACACGTCACTTACGAGTATCACTATAAATGCAAAGTATTACAAACTAACAACATGAAATAGAACGCCGGATAATACTAGCACAGAACATAATTCGACGCAAGGCTACGAAAATAAAGACGCTGCAATCTTAGAAAAACATTTGTGCACTACAAATATTCCAGGCATGTTGTAATATGAAATGATCTCCCAGCATGCATTTGAGACGTGTATTGCACCACTCACTGTGCCCCCAGGACACAGAGGTTTTCAATCTCCAGCGACTTGAAGAGACACGCGGACTATGTCCTCACGTTTAGTATGGTAGAGATACGGCTGCTTCCGTCTGATGGCAAACCCAGCGTCACTCTCTCGCTTTCAGAGATCAAATTTGTCATCTGTGTAGCAACCTAGCTACCCTATTTCGACAACAAATCTTATATAAGCCTTAGAGTGGGTCCACGTCCGGGGACCCGTGATGGCTTTCTCTTGTATCAAATACGGAGTTCGAGTCCGTGGAACTCGTATCCCATTGCCCACGGTTGACTAGGCGGTGGACTACATATCAGATTGGTCCTCACTCTGGGTCTTCTTACGACTGAACGTCAGCCATTTCGAGTAAACATTATACATTTGTGTCGTAACACCATGTGCCACACTGGCCCCTCTTTGCGTTTATTTGCCTGCACACACTGCAATAGTAGAGAGTCATCACATGTCTCTCTGCTTAATTAATACTCATCTACAAGTGATTATATTCTTCTTCTTGTATACTAATACACGACAGCCTCTGTGGTCTAGTAGTCAGAGTTCCTGCCTACAGATCCAGAAGTTCCGGGTTCGATTCCCGGCACTGCCAGGTTTTCTGAGAAGTAGTGGGTCTGGAACGGGGTCCACTCAGTCTCGTGAGTATAACTGAGGAGCTATTCCAAGGAAATAGCGGCTCCGGTCTAGAAACCGAAATTAACTGCCGTGGGGAATCGTTGTGCTCACCACGTGACACCTTTTATCCGCTAAAGTTGGCACTAACTTCGCAGACAAGCGGCGGTCGCTCGGTCGGCATTATTCGCTTGCGGACTACAGGCCACGGAGTTTGTTTATGTTTTGAATACCAACACACATATATCACCACTGCTGAGTTCTGGATACTTGAACTACAATTCTTAAGTGTGTGCCAGTAACCCATAACCATCCTTCGGGATAGAACGGTATAACATGATATGAATGTAAGACTACACCACATACACAACTGACGCATTTACAATTAAGTGCTTCTGCACGAGGTAATTTAACCAAATACGGTCATGTATACCAATAACGAGAAGGAATATTATTTCATACCAGTTGAAAGTGAAACCCTCAGATAGAAGCATTTTCTTATAGCGACATGCTCCTTGATATTGAGAATTGGACTTAGAGCGATTCTGTCGTCAACAGAGATCGGATCCAGCCGTCTTGAAAAAACTACTGCTATTTCAAGTAAACATATTCATATTGTAGATAGCAAAGGAAAATATATGTTGTTTATTATGAACATCTGCCTAATTCTGCGCTAATTCATTATAAGTAAATGCCTTTACCTGAACGTAACTTGTAGCAGGGCACTTTGTGGAGATATGAGGAAATGTGTACATCAAAGAAGGCCATACCACTTTTATTGAGCTCCGATCACGGTGGCCGCGCGGTCTAAGGCATGAACTGTTTTCGTTCGCTCGAACGCTGCGATCGTGGGTTCGAAACCTACTCAAGGCATGGATGTCTGTGTGGGCTTGTTCTGTTTGTTTTGTCCTGTGTGTAGGTAGCGTCCTTGCGACGGGCTGATTCCCCGTCCAAGGAGTCCTACCGACTGTGTAAAAAGATCAAGAAGCTGAAAAAGCGGCCAAGGTCCAACAAAGGGGCTGTAGAGTCAACATACAGTTGTATTATTCTTGATCTGCTATTTAAGGGTTCATCATAAGACTATATTAAGAATAAGTTTGTATGTTTTTTTAAATTTAACTTAAATATAATTAATCACGTACTTGGAGAAATTGTAATTTGTTGCTCTTTTTGTTTCAGTCCGGCATGTCAAAACGTTGGGGGTTTGTGGTCGGAGGACCCCATGAGAGTAGCGGTGGAGGGGATAGGAGAGGAAACGACGGCGAATCGTGCCTCTAGCGAAATCAATAATCCAAGAAGAACTTGGCGCAATCACACGAAGACTGGTCAATCACGGAAAAAGCTAGGACGTCTCAGTTTCTTAATAACCCCCAAAGTAAAGCAACTGTACTCAAAAAATTCCAAACTGCAAGATACAGATATGCCAGTCACCGTCAAAATGTTAAAGTGAGGCGTTTACAGCTTTTGTGTTTGGAATACGTTGTGTCATTCGTTCTGTGGTATGAATGCAATGGCTAGAAGAAACTGGCTTCGGTCTTTTCCTAAACCAACACCATGAGGTTCTAACATCAGTTTCACAACCATCACATACAGGACACAACAATTCTCCAAAATACAAGAGACACAAGCAAGAAAAAAACGCCATCACATGCTCACAAACCAACAAACACATACTGCGTCAATACAAGACAGGGAAGAATCCCAAATGTATACGAATACACCAGCAGAAGAGCTACAGACAACCACTACACTGAATTAAAAACACGAGAAAACTTTTATAAACACTTAATATTAAACTGTAATCATTTAAACAAGTAACTATTAATATTCAATCTTAAAAGTGAACAAAAGTATAACGGCGCTGCATTGCACATTACTAAAAGAAACGGTATTTGAACATGTTGGCACTAACTTCGCCGACAAGTGGCGGTCGCTCGGTTGGTATAGTTAGCCTGCGGACTTATACCACGGAGTTTGTTTGTTTATTGGAATACGCAAACAAGTCAAATACCTGAAGATGACTCAAGGAGCGCAAACATATTTTAAAAAACGATAAATACTTGGTGTGTCCATGTTTCTCATTGTGCTAAACACAACAGACCACTGTAGGTCGCGGTGCAAGGGCCGAGAAGGTACACCCCTTATACAGTCATACATTCTCACTGTGGTGACGAAGCAGATTTAAGAAATTCCATACTACAGACATGATGCTAAAATATTAATATTCCCTTTATTATATTCATGCGTTCCTAATAAGGCCAGATTACACGCCTTTCCGCTTCTAATTTCAGAACTTCATCAGACATGTAAATAATTCCAATATTACTATCTCAGAAGAAGAATCAGTAAACATCTCAAAATACTTCTCCAAACACAAAACCGTACAAACAAAAGTTAAAGTGGCAGTGGTCTCATTTGACAAAGACATCTTAAGAGTACCAAGATTAGAAAAAAAATTTAAAGTTTGTTCTTTAACGACGTTATCAATATTGTGACATGTTGACCCCTACCTCCCCAGCTGCACGTAGCTGTAACATAGCGCTTGCGTAATAGGCGAGTAATCACCCCGCATCCTGGTAGCTAGGCAACGCGCAACACGCGGTGACGTCACCGAGGGATATCGCGGTTACTAGGCAGCCGTCAACAACTCCGGACAGCGTGGCTAGCAACAAGGCACCAGGCGACAACTGTCCGATCGAGGCTACATAAGGAGCAGCGAAGGCTATTCACAGTCAGTTGAAACATAGCAGCCTGCGAGTGTGCGATAACTAAGAAGTCAGCGAGCGGAAGACTTATTATGTGCTTTCAAGACATAGTGAGTGCTGTAGTACAGTTATACTCGGAGTGTGTATTTCAGGGAGACTTGTATAGCTCCCGCGTTATTAGTACGTGAAGACAAGTGAAGATCGTGTTAAGAGACTTTGTTGTAGGGTTTGTAAAGTGTGGAAACCCGTAATATTGTGATAATTAATTGTAGCCGTTGTTTGTAGATTGTTAAATAAACCAATTAACCATCTCTACGGCGTATTCTGTAACGAAACACGTTACAATATCAATACAACATAACCTCAATGACAGCAGGATAAGTGAATGGTATCGCTAAAAAGAAAAAGCTGGAAAGCGCTGTGTCCACACACCGAATAATATCTTCTTGGGATGCACACCACATGATGAGAAAATTAATTGTAAGGCTACTGAAAATAGAGGCCATGTGACAATCAGTGTTTACGAATTAGCATAAAACTTCTTCCAAAGTAGCTTTGTCCATCAGAAGCTTGGTACGCAGAAGACCCGAAATGGATTATTAACATGTAAAATATGGTGCTGCCTATACGGGAACATATAAGGCCTGCATGCTGTGTATATAAAAGGTAAAGTTGTCTCTCTTGCTGACCGCCTCTGTGGTCTGGTGGTTAGAGTTGCTGGCTACAGATCTAGAGGCCCCCTGGTTCGATTCTGGGCGCTGCCAGATTTCCTGAGAAGTAGTGGGTCTGGAACGGGGTCCACTCAGCCTCCTGAGGTTAATTGATGAGCTATTTCAAGGAAATAGCGGCTCCGGTCTAGAAAACCAAGATTAACGGCCGTGGGGATCCGTTGCGCTTCTATCCGCAAAAGTTGGCACTAACTTCGCCGAGAAGCGGCGGTCGCTCGGTCGGTATAGTTCGTGTGCGGACTACAGGCCACGGAGTTTTTTTCTGTTTTGTCTCTCTTGTTTAACTAAACATCACGTTCATGAAGACCTGTGGAGAGCGGGGTACAACCAACGCACTTCCCATGCACTCAGGCGAGTCGTGGACTACACGTTCCAGCCGCTGTGCCTCCGATGCCACTGGTTAGGCGGCTGCGTGGAATCTACGCCTGATTGGTCGGTCATGCAACCCGTTCCCTAGTCGCTACACCGACTGAGCTAAATGGAATATCTAGTCAAATCATACATGTATTGAAAAATGTTGATTTTGCTTTTTGAATCAAGGACTTCGAAACGATTATATCGCTCTAAACAGTGGTAACGTCAAAAAAGGATCCATTTTCCGTTGTACACGTTTCATACTAAGCAAAATGGAATTAGCGGACATCAGAAAACCAGTTTACAGTCCAGTACTTGAATGACGGTGTTACTTGCTCCAGGATTCTGAGTCGGTCTAGGGTTCTGTGAGGATTATTTCCCTTAACGTTCAGTGATCTCAAATTATATTCACATACTCCAAATTACGAGAGAGTTGCCATTTCACCGACTAATATGGTCTAGAGGGAATATTATGAATCCGTATTCAGGAGGCGCTGGGTTCTAATCTCGGTCGGGACACCGGCTATCCAGATTTTTTGCCGCCTCCTTCAGTACTTTCAGGCAGACACCAGGCCGGTGCCTCGACTAGGCGATAACCGTGTCTATCCACGCCCTTTCCAGCCCATTCGTTTATCATCAAACCATCCGATGACAGTGGTCTCCATACTGAAAGACCGCAGTTAAGCAACCAACGGAAAGAGAGAACAAATATTTGTGTTCTCAGGAGCGGCCGCGTAACTCGAAACTTTTCTTCATGTTTTGGTTTCTTTAATTTCCATTCAGATGGTACAACCACATTTTTAGAAGGATTCGCTTCCCGTCAAGCAAAGCTTAAGCTGTAACTGGGTCCAGTCGTCCAGCCTATGATACTGACAACGAAGAAAGACCCATACTGCTCTGTGAGTAGCACAAGCATTTTCTATTGTATACATCCGGGACACGCGGTAGCGTAGTTGGTTGAGGTACTACGCTAAAAGCCGGAAGGACGTGGGTTCGAGTCTTGATGAGGTAGATTCTATTTTCAATTGATCTAATCCTTCCAGCCGCATTATGGCCCTGGGGTCGATTCAGCCTCTAACAGAAATGAGTACTAGGAATCTCCCTTGGGGGTAAAAGGCGGCCAGCGCGTAAGGCTCACAACTTTACCGCCATCTTTGAGCAGATTGTCTAGAAAATGTGGGAGCCTCAACGCCTCACAACCCTACGGGCCTTCACGGCCTGTTACAGGGATAGCTTTACCCTTACCTTACGTCGTGATTGTGCATTTTAGACTGCCATAAGCCTGTCAGCCATTTGCGTGTCCCCTAGCCAAGTTCCAAATACACACCTAAAGCTACATATTTAAAATGAGAGCTGCTATTCAATTTTTAACAAATTACATGCCACCATGATATTTCTATTAATTACAGCTCCAAATCTCTAAGTCTGAGTAATGATGAGGATGCTGACAATACGGAAAATGTTATCTTCGGTAATGAGAGGTGTTGTATAAACCTTACGTCGTGCCCGTAGTTTTGCTTCATCATAACGAATTGCAACTTCGTGATCCTCTGCCTATGTCATATAGACGCCGTTTTTAAAGTCAAGAAGCCGAGTTCGCTGCTAATGAGACAGACGCCTTGCTCTGACAATTCTGCTCCCATGTCTGAAGAGTTGCATGTAATTGGCAGTCTCATTCATTGATACTATTAAGGATCGACATGAACATAAAGCAATGAAACATTGACTTCAGCTCTTCATAAGGATTGCATCACAACAAATAATTAAATAAATTTCTGTAGAAATCTGTGTAAACTGCACTCAATGCACGTATGAAACACAGGCTTAAACTTTACATGGCGCTGAAATGAGTTTAAGGTTTGAGACCAGGTCTGAAACAAGAAATGGACAAAGCAAGAACGGCATTCTGAAGTCGAGAAGGGTGTATGGAAGAAAAGCTGACAACAACACGAAAGCGCCAAGAACAACCCGATAGAATTCAAACAAGTTAGGCAATATACGCATGTCGAAACAATTCTAGAACGTTCGCTGTGTTATTGCTTCTCGATATCCAATTCGTGAGGCAGGGTGTCAGTCGAAAAGGAGTTAAAGATTTTCAGGTTCTCTCAGCGGTGTTTACCAGAGTTCTGTCTTCTGGATATAACGCCGTGTAGTCCGTTGAAAGTCAGCCGGCGTTTTGGAGGGAACATTTTCCTTCACTCTTCAGAGTCACTAAGCGAAAAACCATCATAAGGCAGGTAGCAAGATGAAGGCGGTATGTTTCTCCGAGAAGTAAGTTGACTTTCAATGGACTTTACGACGTTACATCCCAAAGATAGAACACTTCAAGGAAGTGAAAGTTCTCAGACATCCGCAGAGGAATGAATGAATAAGTATTATATTTTTATTGCTACTGGGGTGGGGCCAAGTCCCTTGTACTGCGGCCACTTCTGGCCTCTTGTACCAGCCCCAGATGATAGGTGAGGGTGATTGTGGAGCAATTGGTGGAATGAAGATTGACAGGGAAAACCGAAGCACTGGGAGAAAACCTGCACCAGCGCCACTTTGTCCACCACAAATCCCACTTGACCAGACCCGGGATCGAAACCGGGCCGCCGCTGTGGAAAGCCAGCGACTAACCGCTTGAGCTATGGCGCGGCCGAATGAATATGTAACTGGGTAAGTATTAACTACTGCTGCTCTCTTAAGGAGAGAAACAGAAGGGGCGTACGAGCGATGAAAAGTCAGTAAACTGTCCTCGAATAATGAGAAGACCCAGTACAGAAATGATGTTGCTTAACTATCTAGAAAACTGCGAATTATGGAAAATGTCTACCGAGCACGAAATGTATTATTTCCCTGAAAATCATGTGCGGCAAGTTTTTCACTCCGACAAATATTTAGCGAGTTATATTGAAGATTTTAACCTTTAATTAGCAATCATAAATCTAAAATTAGCATTTGTATTCTTTATCTAGGCCGGTCACGGTAGCCGAGCGGTCTAAGGCATGCACTGTCTTCGCTCGCTCGGAAGCCGGATCGTGGGTTCGAATCCCACTCAGGGCATGGATGTTTGTGTGCGTTTTTCTGTGTTTGTCTACAGGTGCCTAGGCCCACTGGGGCTGTAGTGCCAAGGGAAAAAAATATATACATTTATTATTAGCGGTACGCGGTGGCGTTGGTTGAGGCACTATGCTAGAAGCCGGAAGGTGGCGGGTTCGAGTCTCGATGAGGTCGATTTTTTTCAATTTACCTAATCCTTCCAGCCGCACTATGCCCATGGGGTCGACACAGCTTCTAACAGAAATGAGTGTCGGGAATCTTCCTGGGGGTAAAGGGCGGCCGGCGTGTAAGGCTGACAACCTCACCGCCATCTGCGAGCCTCAACCTCTCACAACCCTATGGGCATTCACGGCCTGTTACAGAGATAACTTTAACATTACATTTATTATTAATTAGTATATGATCACTGTAATAACATTAGACTTTTGTAACTAATCAAATTAATATAATAAAATTTAAAGGCGTATTTTCACTGAGGTAAGATAGTAATGTAACAATTATGCCCATGTAGTGTAACCCTGTAACTATACCCTGTACTGAGGTACGTCACATTATGCACACTCGTAAAGTACTGAAAATATTTACTACAAAAACAAATAATATGGAAAATACAATCGTATATCAATATATTACCCTAGACATAAGAGATGTTACTAACATTGTACGTCAAGCAGCCTCCGTAGTATAGGGGTAACTTTCCCACCTCATGACTCAAGGTACGCGGGTTCAAACCCGGCGGAGGTCGTGGAATTTTTAAGGGCGGAAAAATTCAGGGAACAAGTCCTCCGGGAGGGACATAAGCCGTGGGTCCCGTGTCGTAGATTTACGGCATGTAAAAGAACCTCATGTCTCTAGGAGACCTCTGAGCAAAATTAGGCAACATTTCCCGCCCAAGTAGTTTCCAATTCCTCCGGTAGATGGGGGAAGTATTGGGTACCACTGCCAGAGGAGGGGGGACCTCTCTGACAGAAAGGGACTGATAGTAAGCACCAGTACCGATAGGGTATGGAGACAGTAGAAATTAAAGGGGGACGCACAATGGACCACTAACTGGTCTAAGTGCATGGAGAAACCCACCCCCTCAATACGGAATATGGAACACTGTACGCCGGTATTATTTCAATACCTACAATACTTGCATAGCAAAAATAATCAACAAAAGTGTAACATCTAACACCGGTTTCCCCTGCTCCAAATGTTATTGCTTTTCATATCACAGTACACAACAGGACAATAGACCGATACACAACATGGACATACATATACTAGGTCGAATGCAAATAACATGGTAATGTTTACAATATAATATCGAAATTGGGCTAAAATTATAGACCTACAGAGACCTGTAAGAGTTTGGTCTCAAATCATTCTGTTTTTACTATACTTCTGCACCCACATTCCTACATTCGTCAATTTACTACGTTACAACATGTCGTCTTCTGTTCCGCTGTGAGCTCTGAACATCAGACGTATTGTCGCACATTTTGCTAACGAATGACGGCCAACATACAAGAGAAAACATATAAGAGAAATTACGGGTTTCAACCTCTATAAAACAACACTCCACAATCGTTACACAGCACGCTATGGTTACCACTATTCTACAGTATAATGAAAATGAAGATAAGAATTTAAACCACAGAGCAGAATATGTTGCTGGCTTTAATTTACTTTAAGGTTACACCTGTGAGTGATGATGATGAAAACATTCCAACACGACACATGCATGAGTACATGTAGGCATGTGTGTATTACATGGAATGTAACATGTACTCGTAAGATACGCAACGTGTCTCTGGTGAAAGAAAAGAAAGGAAGAGAAGGATGAAGGATGTAGGAGTGTAGAAAGACTACAAATGCCCGCAAATAGAAAGTAAGAAGCAAATACTGGGGAACATCTACTTACGAACTTACAAGAAACGAGCAATTCATATCTAGGAACATTGGACGGACTAATATATTGAGACTTGCAATTCATTTAGCGAACATAGAACTCCGTGATTACGAATATTTTAACAAATTAACATGGAAAATGTAACCATATATCTTACTTAAAAAATAAATTCAACCTACAAACACATTTTGTTCGCGAAATGGGGTTAGCCTATAAACAAATAAATAAGCAACTAAAAAGGTCGCCGCCAAACTAAATAAAAAGCAAATAAGAAGAGAGAAATAAAGAGAAGTAAAATCAGAAAGTAAATAAATAAATAAATAACGAATGAAAGATGGAAAGGAAGATTTTACATTTCGGTATTCTCGGTCATGACACCGTGTAGTCTTTAGGGTGGGTGCCATCGCTTCGATGAAACATGCTGCTTCCATCTTCAGTGCAGAACTCCCACACCGAAAATGGAGGCAAGATGTTCCCCGAAACGTTCGTACCCACAAAAAAGACTGAAGTATCAATCCTAAGTCTCACAGAAGAAAACAGAGAGCTCAAATATCGCAGCAGAGTTCAGTCTCTCAGAGAAGACGAAAATGAAATCGGGGCGCTTTGAGGCGTGAGCACTGCTATACAAATATACGTACCAATATTTATTGAGTCTACAGTAGCAATGTACACTGGTCTACTTCAATAATCCACTAATTCAGAGACCGTGAACTACAAGAGAAACTCGTTAGGACACCCTGCTAACGTGTTATCTACACAGACATTGGAAGGGATGGTTTAAGAGCCGGAGACAAAGACATATTAGAGGGAAACAAGGCTGAAGAGAACAACTGAAGGCTTAACATCAGTCTCCAAGTGAGAAACTTCCCCTGCACGGCTTACTATTGATATTTAGCACCGGGCAGTGCCACAGCTTGGCATTGCATGCACAACACCATTAAGAGAACGAGTCCAGATTTATATACACAATTTCTGGTCTATTTCAACTGCACTAGGGACACATCGGCACAGTGGTCCGTTTATTTGCACGTTAAACTCCCGAACTATTTACTGAAATTCAATTAAATATCATGAAACCGGGGTAGCTCAGTCAGAAGATCACTGGTCTTCAACCACACACACACAGCATCCTTTTCATATGCCATCGAGTCAAGTGTGCTAACAAAAGAAACTCCGTGGCTTCAGTCCGCAAGCAGACTATGCCGACCGAGCGATGGCGACCTGTCGACGAAATTTAGCGGAGAGAGGGTGTCGCGTGGTAAGCGCAACGAATCCCGACGGCCGTTAATTTCGGTTTTCTAGACTGGAGCCGCTATTTCCTAGACATAGCTCCTCAATTATCCTCATGAGGCTAAGTTCCACACCCACTACTTCTCAGAAAATCTGGTAGCGCCGGTAATCGAACCCGGGACCTCAGGATTTGTAGCCAGGAACACAGAGCACTAGACCACAGCGGCGGTCTAAGTGTGTTAACACAGTTACATTTTTACAACTTCACATCAAACATCTGTAAGTTAATATATTTAAGAAACTCCGTCATATAAAAGAGTTAACACTAATGAATCATAGTTCTTTGACTCGCCTCACACAATTTGTCAATGTAGGGTTGTAATTTTACTGCTGAAAGAATAAAGTCTTAAAGGCCACACCATCCGTAAGCTGAAAAAGCCACTTGTCCGAAATTAGATTCTTTGGTGGAAATGAATATTCTCAGAGATACGTACGTACTTGCGAAAGGGCAGGTATGGCTGTGGAAATCACCTGAGTCACACATAATTTTCGTACGGCAATGAATTTCCAAGGTTAGATAGCGTCACTGCTGTAGGAGTTGCAAAGAGTTCTTCAAACTTCCATTTTAATACTGCTCTATATTTTAATCCATTCAACTCCATATCTATATATCTATCCCATGCATCTATTTGCTCTTCAGATATAAAAAATACCTATAAAGTATTTGAGCGAGAGCAGAAACACATCGAAAATCAATGCTTGATATTCACAACGAAAAACAAAACATCTTATATGACATGTAAGTACAAAATACATCATCTAGATACACAAAGATAGTATAACCAAACGTTAAAAACAAATTATATTAATAATATGAGCTATACATTGGAAAGTAACGGGCGCAATTCAAAAAGAGAAAAAAGATATGAAGAAACACCAACGACATATTTTAAGAATACTATATCATTAGCGTACAGTGAATTGGAATCGTTAAATAAGTATTGCCTGAAAATGGCTTTGTAAGGCCGAAACATGTAGCAGCATAACAACATATGTATCTACATTTTAATAACATTTGATATATTTTACGATCATTATATGAATTAAATGTGAATTAATGTTATTAATTTGTCGCATTATAGACGGAAATATAAAAAGACTATAAAAAATAGAAAATGTTACTGGCATATGTCAACAATTCACTAAAGCGAAATCAAACCTTTGTTGGAAAACGTTTATTTTCTTAACACGTTCTGAAAACTTAACATTGTGATTCTCAGTCTGTGATTTCAGATGTTCGAACTAATACAATTTCCCCTCTCCTCGGTATAAAATTATCTACATTTCATTTCAAATTGAGAGATACGGTCTGTTAAGTTGGTAAATAGTTCGTTACCGCCTTGTAACTAATTCTGATGCATTTACGTAGATCAGTACTGAGGCACAATGTTACTAGCCGGAAGGTCGCGAGTTCGAGTCCCGATGAGGGGGACTTTTTCGATTCACCTAATCCTTCCAGTCGCAATATAGTCCTGGAGTTGACTTAGCCTCTAACAGGAACAGGTACCAGGAATCTTCCTGGGGCTAAAAGGCGGCCGGAGCGTACGGCTTCAAGGATAGCTTTACCTTACCTTTTACTCATACCGCCTAAGATGAAAGACCGGAAAGCCAATCCGGGTCATGCGAAAGGAATCTGTATTCTGGAAATATCCTTTCTTCTTCCAGAATTTACGAAAAAAAAAACGCTCTTTCAATTGCAAACACCCCACCCCCAAACAAAAAAGAGAAAAAATCTTCGCAAATCGTTTCCTCTGGAAAGCCATCGCGCATTTCATTGAAGTATCAGTTCCTGTATTTCCTCCGATATTCTACAATACTCTTTGAATTCTCGTTGAAAGAAACCTCCTGCTCTAATTTACTCACATATTTTGATGCCGTATCCAAAAAATAAGTAGATATTAAGATTTTCCACATTACGATTCTTGATACATAACAACGAATTTTGAGAACGGAAAAATTGCAATATTTCTCTAGAAATGTGAACACGTTTATCAACCAAAGCATGAGAACCGTGAACGCACAAGCCATTAAATTTTACGAGGTTTAACTGTTCCTTCCTATGCATAATTTTTAAGTTTAGAAAATATCTAACTTCTTTTTTAGTGTCCTGAAACGGCTCGAGAACGTTGAGTTCTTTAGTAACACAAATCATCAACTAGATTAACAGAACTCCAAAACTGAGCTGTGTCACAAACGTTCACTGATTAGTCCAGTGAGAGAGTTGATGCACAAACGTTCACTGATTAGTCCAGTGAGAGAGTTGATGCACAAACGTTCACTGATTGGTCCAGTGAGAGAGTTGATGCACAAACGTTGCGCTGATTGGTCCAGTGAGAGAGTTGTTGCACAAACGTTGCGCTGATTGGTCACACCGGCCGCGGGTTCTTCAATATATCATCTTACAGCTGATTGTGAAGGTGGAATACTGTGAATACAACTTCCTTCAGCAGTCTTGTCATCACAAAGCACTGTTACTGTTCCTAAACTCGGCATGATAAATTCCTCATCATCAGAAAGTGTCTTTGTTCTTCTCTTTGCGATCAGAAATACAATGCCACATGATGCTGTGGTCACGGCTGTCTTTATGTCAGAATTCTTATGGAATAACGTTTTACACCAGCTGCTCAAGTTTTCTTACTTTCGATATAATTTTCTGGTAGCTCTGCACTTCGCATGAATTTTTGTTTTCCTTCCACTTGTTCTTCATACTGTGGCATATAATGCTGACTACAGTCTAACCTATTATTGTTCGACGGAAAAGTCCTACAAACCACGGATTTCGGTTGTCCGCTTGACCTTAATTAACAGAAACTCGTCTACTAGGTCTTCAATAAATTGAATTTGTTGGTACGGTCAGTGACAAATCTTCTTCTATTCCTTATTCACTTTGTGGGTGTGACACAAGGAACGCTTTGGTGAAATACATCCGAGATCACAGAACACTTCCTTTAAGAAAACACTGAGATATAACATTGAGTAATACGTAGATACAGAGCGCTCCGGCACTACGGCCACTCTGTATTACACTTACTCAGCGTTAAGACCGTTTTTTTTAATTTTATTATTGCTAGTGGGGTGAGGCTAAGTCCCTTGTACTGCAGCCACTTCTGGCCTATTGTACCAGCACCAGATGATAGGCGAGGGTGATTGTGGACCAATTGGTGGAATGAAGATTGGCAACGGGAAACCGAAGTACTCGGAGAAAACTGCCCCAGCGCCACTTTGCCCACCATAAATCCCACTTGACCAGACCCGGGATCGAACCCGGTCCGCCACGGTAGGAAGCAAGCGACTAACCGCTTGAGCTATGGCGCAGCCCATTAATATAGCTATACGAACAGAGTGAACCCAACCCTCACCCCCTAAATTGTTCTCATAGGAAGTCAGACGGGTATGTGGCGCAATAAGTAGGGTTCGTGAAAAATTCAAATTCAAATTTTTGACGGCATATCCAACCATAAGATTATAATTTATAATTGCAAAATACAAACGCCTCCTTTAAATCAGGTTACTATACACCGTTGCATTTGGCAACGTTATAATTACTATATTACGATTAGACTTCCGCCACATCAAATTGAAAGCATGCGCCGAATATTTAAATCTGAAAAATAGAGTGTTATTTTGTCCTACAAAATATTCATGTGCCATCCATGGCACAAGTACCACGTATTGACACAATTACAGTAGACCCTATAATGACTAGGTTACGGACGGAACGTCCGGGATTCGATATCCGACAAGGACAGAGATGTCTCTCCCCCTCTCGTACAGCCAGGCTCTGGGCCTCACCAAACCTCCCAAACAATGGATATCGAAGTCTACTTTACCCGGGGGTCAACAGGCTAGGGCTTCAAGCTGACCACCCACCACTCTTGCCTTACATCTTCATGTGTTTAATTACAACGAGGGACACCTTCATATTACAGGAGACCTGCTGATCAAACATCTGCTTCGTTCAGATACAACATCCCATGTACATAGACTAAAATCGACCATTATAATGTTGACAGTTATCAAATTTCTAGAGATCGGATCACATAAAATGCATACATAATAAATACATACCACTCAGGCTTAAAAATTTTTCCGACATGGAACAAAATTCACACTACAATCACTGAGCTCTCTTTCCTATCAATTTGATG